>NC_090387.1:23036404-23336424 GCF_036365525.1 Heterodontus francisci | reverse complement strand
AAAGTGAGAAAAATTGCAGATGAAAGGCTAAGTTGTCTGAGTATCCTAAGCAACAATTGTCTCTCAGTCCATACTGTTGAAAGCATTCATCTTTACAATATTTGTGAGATTTGCCTAGTACGAAATGCCTGCTATATTTTCCTATGTAACAATAGTCACTACACTTCAAAGTAATGCATTGGGCTGAAATTTATGCTCCTGCCCTCGATTTCGGCGGCGGGTCAAAAAAATGGCGGTCTGCCCATGCGGGCTCCACATCGCGGAGCCGCCACGATCCTAAGCGCAGCGGCTCATTTAAATAGCCAGGGCTGCCCCCCCCCCCCATGATTACACCATTTTTAAAGGGCTTTCAGCCCAACCATTGAATTCAAAAATTTAAAGAAACATTGAATTAAAAAAATTAAAAACATTTATTTTGCCCCTCTCCCACCCCTCCCAATAACTATAGAATTAATTACTTCGTCCTCTCCCCCCCAAAGCACTTACCTTGTCCATCTGACCTTTCCCCCCCAAAGTGCATAAACTTTACACTATAACCCTTCCCAACATCTCCTACATCAATGATATTATTTTGACTCCACTCCCCCCATCCCAATGCACTGAGAAACTTACCACCTTCACCCTCCCCACCAGTGTTCCACCTCGGTTCCCCCGGATGGGGATCCGAAGGGGCAGGAATGCTGGCCAGTGGCATGAAGATCGCACTGGGACGGACAGCGGGAATGTAAGTATTATTAATTCATTCTTTTAAATTTATTTAAATATGTTAATGGGGGTCCCATTTCCGAGCAGTGGGGGGGAGGGGTGCCACGAGGCTGTCAAGACCCCCAATGTTGAAGGGTCTGTAAAATTCAGCCAATTGTGTGTGAACCATTTGGAGTTTTTTCTAAGCGAAGTGATTTAGTGCAAAGGTACTTCTCAGCAGACACCTACATCTCTAAACCAATTGAACTGATTTCCACATCACTATTATAAGAAATGGGACCTTGAATAAATGATACTTCTCAGAAAAATCTTGTGGTTGCCTGGAAGGAAACTGTTCTCTCTCTCTCAGTTAAGAAAGATTCTATTGCAGGCAGCCAGGATGGTGTAGACCTGTTATCTCTGCCAAAGACATGATTGTAGCACAGGCTCTGAACCAAGACATTCTTAAAGCTGATAAGGTGGGATCTCATGAGTAAAGATTAAACAGGATGTCCTAGCAAACGATGAGCCACGAAATGACTTCATGGGCACCAGATAGAAATAGGAGCAATTACCTTGAATATGATTGACTCACCAGACACCAAAAATAAAGGGGGGAGTTTTATGCTCTTCCCCGCAGTGATTTTGGAGATGGGGAGAGCATAAAATTGGGTGGGATGGTGGAGTGAGGGGGTTCCCACCGCCATCATGCCTCCTTCAAAATTTAGTCTGGAGCGGGAAGACCTGTGCTGCCATAATTAGCCATGCGACGATCATTTGATTCCAGTAAATGAGTGTCTCATTACACTTGTTGTGACCTTGGAACAGCGGTAAAGGGCATTGAAAATACAGTTATCCACATCTGTAATGTATCAACAGTACTAAATAGTCTTTTGTTCTCCATAATTTTAATGTCCTCTGAACCAAATGCATTACTAAGATCTTTAGAACATGCTTGGAGCCCACTCATGCTGCTGATTGTAGCTCACTCACAACTTCACCACTCATTAGTTTTCAGGCTATTTTATTGGTAGGATAGAAATTATATCCCTGGGCCTTTATAAGGCAAACTCTATGGCCCTTAAATTCTTATGGGTTCACTCCACCGGTACCAGCAAGGCAGAGCAGATCCAACAGAGTAACTCCAAGTCAGCGATCCCAACCCAAACCCCAGAGATGGGTTATTTAAATGGCAAGGGTGGGCCCATTGCACCAGTAAGGGCATATCAGTGGAAGCCACCCCAAATCTCCACCCAGAATATCAGAGCAGTGCTGCATTGCTCCGACAGCAGAGAGGTGGCCTGGTGAGGCCTAAAGAAAACTTTCCTCTTCACATTTGTTAAGCACAATGCAGTAATCTTTGGAATGGTAATCAACCGCCTCCAAGATTGACTCCCTTTCTCCAGCAAAATTTTGGGAGTCAAAATCCTCAATTAGACTGGTTCCACTGAGGCCTATCGGGTGCAAAATAGAGAAGAATTGCCAAGGAAGCCCAGGAACTCTCCCCGATATGCTTCTTGATGTGGAGATGTCAGAGTCTTGGAGGGGGGGGGGGGGCGGGGTGGGTGGGCAGGGAGCATGCAGAAGATCTGCTCTGCTCATGGTCATGTCCCCCTCCCCTCCATTGGAATTTAGAAAGCCACTGCAAATGGGGACAGAATCTAGGCATGGCTTGGTTCTGCCCTAAATTCCTCTCATAACACCGAGGATAGAAATGGAGCTTCTTTATCTCTCCAGTACCAGGAATTTCATGTAAAAGCCTGTACTGAGTTGGAACGGGCCTTTACATGATTGAAAGAATGCTTGGCACTTAATGTTCCGAGTCAGAGATTGATGATTAGTGATTTTGGTTTCCTGACATATTTCAGACAGCATCTCAAAACATTTTTAATCCAGTGGGCTGAATTTTATTTCCAAGGTCCTGATCCTGACACCAGGCTGAATTCCGGGCCTGGAATATGGAGGTGACCATGACAGGACTCTGGAGGAAATTTTTAAGGAGGCAGCCAATTAAGAGGCCACCTCTGGGATCCCTGTTCAATTCAGAATGGTGGACGGGCTCCACAGCTAAGCGACCCAATAGGAGCGACCAAGGCCCTGGGCGGCCAGCAGCCCCACCGGGGGAGATGGGCACTGCCATTATACGTAGGGGACCGCAAGGGCACCTCAAGATGTAAATACCCTCTGAAAACTTGTAAATAATGCAAAATATACTGCGGCCACATCACAGCAGAGGACAGCTCCCTCCACAGGATGGCTGGCAGCCAAGGCTGCGGCCCTCGTGGCCCAACAGATCCATGCTGGGCTGCATTGCAGGAATAACCTTTGGCACCACTCCCCCCACCCCCTCCCCCAACGGCCCCAACCCACTGCTGGGAGGCCTCTACCATTCCTCTACGGGCTCCAGCCAGTTCAGGGCAAGGACGGAGGCCGTTCACTGTCTGGAAAATCCAGACGGGTTGTGAAGAGTGCCCACAATTGGCACTTTAAATGGCCTAATTGGCTAACCAGCATTGTCAGGTCAATAGCCATCACCACCCACCTCTGCCCCGCCCCGCTCCCACCACCAGAAGCCACCTCCTTGAAAATAGGCCGGAGGTGGAAACAAGCCAGCAGACTAGCATGCCGGCCAGTTCCGAGAAATTGCCAGCAAGCCCACCTCCAAACCCTGCTCCACCTCGGGATGTAAATTGTGTCCAATGTGTTGCTGCCAACTATGAGCTCACATAAGGAAGGAATCAGTTTAAAATATTTAGTTTTAGTGACTGCTAACCTGTGGACAGTAAAATGACCAATCACCAGCATACACAGACGAGCAATTATTACTTTACAACTGACCTCAGTTGCATTGTTAACCATATAAACTTTCTGTTCATTAAGTAGAGTAAGCATTGCTACTTTGGTCATTGAAAATCAGTACTAAGAGGTATAAGAAATCATTGAACAAAAAATGACACGGTATCAATTCCTTCCTGAGACAGTGTATGATCTTTGCTATCACAGGCTCTGCCTGACCCACTTAATCTCCTGAAGGAAGTTTCTCCCTGTTTCCCAGAGCTACACTAAGTAAACCTCCAGGCTGCAAAATGGCATCTGTCCTGCTCATGATCACTTCCAGTGTGGCCCGCACTGAACGCCATCTTGACAAATGTTCTTTATGACGGTGGACTGGAAAAATGCAGAATAGGCAGATCGTGATGTCAGTCAGCGTGTAACATTGTTCTGATACCAGCATTGCCTTTTTGGACCCTGCCACTCTAGTTAACACCCTGCCTTAAACATGCACAGCTGAAAATACATTCAGCAGCAGGGAGGATCCTCCACCCATGCTATTAAAGGGATCAACAACTTGCAGGTTAATTGCTGATTATTTTCTCCCGGTTCTTTTTGAGTTTGTGGAAGTACTTGGTGTTTTGGGGAGTCAGTTACAGTTGGTGAAGTCTGCAGGGAGTTGTGCTACATACGGGGAAGACCTTGGTTGTGACTGCAAGGGCTTTTGGCATATCACTTGCTCCCAGTTATGGGTGCTATAGTTGCAATTACACTTGGTCTGCAGCATGAGAGAGAAATGGAGCAGAGACAACAAAGAACAGGACAAACTGCTCAGAGAGGGAGTAGGAGGCAGAAGGGGCAAAAGGCTCTCAGCAGAAACCATCGGCTGCGATTCACAAAGGAAGTGCTCACAGAACTATGTCACCTCTGGGAACCAGACCTGCAGCCTCAGAGTAGGGTGAGGACAGCACTGCCAGTGGCTGTGAAGGTGACCATGGCACTAAATTTCTTCATGTTCGGATCCTTCCAGGATGGAACAGGCAGCATATCTAACATCTCCCACTTCAGCGTCCATTGCTGCGTCAGGGAGGTGACAAAGGCTCTTTATGTCAGGAGAGCGGACTTCATTTTTTTCTCTGAACAGAGAGAAGCATGTGTAGCACACTTGTGGCTTTGCCAGGATAGCAGTCTTCCCCGTGGCATAGGATGCCATCGACTGCACATACTTGCCTTTGTGAATGCTGAGATATGCCGCAATCATGAAAGTTACTGCTTACTGAATGTGCACTCCGTGTGCACCCACACCCAGCACATCATGCTGGTGAATGTCTCCTATCCTGGCAGCAGTCATGATGTGTTCATTCTGCACCAGTTTGCTGTTCCATCAATCTTTCAGCCAACATGTCAATCCAGAGAATGGCTGCTGGGTAACAAGGGCTATCTGTTCTACACCTGGCTTATGACTCACATTCACAACCTAACCACAGGTCAGCATCTATATAATAACAGCCATGATGATTGGAGTATTGAAGCATCGGTTCTGCTGCCTTGATCGCTCTGGAGAAGCCCTCCAGTACTTGCTGGAGAGGGTATCCTGATTCATCATGGCCTGCTGCATCCTCCACAGCCTGGCCATTATGAGGGCACAACCTATGCCACCAGAGATTCAGCAAGCACCTCAGGAGGAGAAGGAGGAAGGGGAGAAGAAGCAGGAAGAAGGGGGGAGGAGCAGGAGAAAGGGAGGAGGCAGCCAGCATATCTATCTTCAGAATGGGCGGTCCGTAAGCACCTCATTCAACTTGGGTTCTCATGAATACAAACCCAAATCCCCATTGTTCAACTGTTCAATTTACCATCCCTCAGTCACGTACAATCACAGCATCCTCCTGGCCACAATCCTGAAATAAAAGCTGACACCAACTTTAACCAACAGAAAATCCAATATTCCATACAAAACCTAACTTATGACTGTTGTGCAATCCTCTAGTCCATGTCTTTTAGTTATCTTTGCCTGGCCTAACTCCTACGCAGTTCCACCCCAGTGGCTGCAGCATGGCTAGTGGAAGTCTGCTGCCTTTCACTGGGGAGAATGCAGATGGCCTTGGAGGATGCCCTCGACCAGCTCTGGGCCTAGAAGCCCAGCCTTGAGCTGCACCCTGTTGGTATAGGTGGCAGCAGTCTGGGCTAGCTAGCCAACATGCAACATCAAGGGCAATTGGCAGAGTGGCAGTTGTGGGAGGACGAATGCTGGCATCCTAAGACAGGACAGCTTATACACACTACTGAGTCAGTGGCGCTTGAGATGGCTTGGCCATGCGAGCTGCATGGAGGATGGCAGGATCCCTAAAGACACATTGTACAGCGAGCTCGTCACTGGTATCAGACCCATCGGCCGTCCATGTCTCCGCTTCAAAGACGTCTGCAAATGCGACATGAAGTCCTGCGACATTGATCACAAGTCGTGGGAGTCAGTTGCCAGCATTCGCCAGAGCTAGCGGGCAGCCATAAAGGTGGGGCTAAAGTGTGGCGAGTCGAAGAGACTTAGCAGTTGGCAGGAAAAAAGACAGAAGCGTAAGGGGAGAGCCAACTGTGTAACAGCCCCGACAAACAAATTTTATCTGCAGTACCTGTGGAAGAGCCTGTCACTCTAGAATTGGCCTTTATAGCCACTCCAGGCGCTGCTCCACACACCACTGACCACCTCCAGGCGCTTACCCATTGTCTCTCGAGATAAGGTGGCCAAAGATTATAAAAAGATAAGACAGGACAGCAGGTTCATGCTCCAAGGAGCTACTGCCACTCCCCCAGGGTGGGGCCTTAGCCATCCAAGTAATCTGTTGCAGCACAAGTTGCTGGACTGCTGTGAGACCCTGAAAATCTCTTTGAGCACTAGTATCCACAATCATAATGCAACAGTCTGAGCCTGCATGGTTATAAGCTGAGATTTCATGATCTATATAATATTAGAACAACTTGCTGTGACATGCATTTCTGTAGATGATCAGATTTTTAATCTTACAGATGGAGCATTTGACCATCACTTAAACCTGCAAGGAATCTGTGAACACTGATCCATTTATTTTAGCCCTGTAATTAGCATCTATTTTAGCTCAGAACATAAGTTTGGCACACAGAAAACGGTTAATGCTCAAAATCCTGTAGTAGCAAAGTGGTTATTTCAACACAAAAGTAAAATATTGCAGATGCTGGAAATCTGAAATAAAAACAGAAAATACTCAGCAGGTCTGGCAGCATCTATGGAGAGAGAAACAGAATTAACATTTCAGGTCACTGACCTTTCATCAGAACAGGTGATTTCAACTTATTGCTGTACCAGTCTATTCATGAGAAATACTGGAGTGCGTACAAGTTCCAAATAAAAATGAGGAGCAAATTCAGTGAACATGGTTAGGATTTTGTAGAGACAGCGTTGGCCTGACAATGGGCCGGAAAGCTGGGTGCAACCTCGCCCCAGCCATTTCTGAGAGCCCTGACTGGATTTTCTGTCAATCCAGCAGTAATGTGTTGCATCAGAGTTCCTGTCCCTTTAAGGGACGAGATCCCACCTCCAAGAGCTGGCAGCCAATCAGAGGGCCGGCAGCTCTTCAGTCCCAGCAGTGCCACCAGGAGCGATGGCCACTGCTGGGACTGCACCCTGCGCAGAGAAGTAGCATGGATGCACCCTCGGACCAAGTTAAGTAGGTTCAGGGTCATCGGGGCCAGTCAGGCAGGCCATGGTGAAGTGGGAGGTGGGTGTGATTGGTGAGGGCAGGGAAGGAGTGTTGCCACGGGGCAGCCATTTTCACTGGTGTGGGGGGGCTCTCCATAGGCCTCATTGCCCGATCAGGAGGGCACCACCATACCCGCACCCCCTGCAACGAGCGGTGGCTGGAAGAGGCCCTTAATTGGCCACTGAAGGGCCTCAATTGGCCTCTGGCCCCGAGGGCCATCTGCCACCTACCCTGCCGCTGGCTAAATGCCATGGTGGCAAGAAGGTGAGAGGCATGCTACCCCCCACCCTGCCTCTGGATTTTTGGACTACCCCCAGCCTCCCAGTCTGCTCCTTGAGGCCTCATAAAATCCTGGCCCATGTGTCTGCTTGTATGTGAGGGGCTGTGGTAATTTCAGAGTGAGAAAGGAATGTGTTTTTGCCTTTGAGACTTGTATGACTAATTTTTACAGTATCTGTACAGTTTTCGTCTGTACAGATTTCACACTGATTTAGATAAAATCAGACAGAACTTTGTTCACAGTTCTGAAAAATAAAACCTCCTACAAATACATCATTGTCTGGAAAACATGCAGGCTGTGCTTGTACTGACCTAGCTGTTATGTTTTAACTACTTTCTTCTACCTCTGTGTAAGCATCAGTTATAGCCCTAAACTAGGTGCATTGCTATCCAGTGCTGTCATGTTAATAGTCTCAAAACATTTTTAACTATACTTTATTGTTCTTCTTTCTGTGGTGAATGACAGATGGAGCAGGGAGGGCAATTTTTCCCAGATACTTTAGGCGCTTAAGGGCCTCCAAGATGGAAAGTTGGGGTGTTAAGCTGAACAATGGTTTAGCTGCGTTTAGCACAAGATGGTAAAGGAGATGAAGCTTCCACTAGGAGCAGCCACACGGAAGATTGTTAAGCAACTTATTGTCACTTAAATTGCCTGATAATGCTCATTAACGAGGCTGCACAGTAATTTAGTGGCTAACACTTGACCTAATACCCTCACCTAACAGCAACTAGCTGATTGGGAGTAAATTAGTAATTGCAGAGGATTTTGAGTGCTACTTACAGGTATATCACCTTTTACTGTTCATTTGCTGCTGGAAGGTGGGCAAGGACTTTTAAAACACATCAGCAGACTTTCTAAGGCACTTTGTCAAAACATCACCAATTCTCTGTCAACACTCATTCCAAAATCGGAAATTCCCTAAGGACTTCACCTAAAAGGGAGTGAGTGCTGTGCTACTCTATCTTATTGGAGTCACCAGGAGAAAAAAGTGCTTGGTCAACAGCATCTTGCTAGAGATCCCCATTAGTCTGCAGGAGGAATGGAAGGAGGACGTGAGACCAGACAGAGCAGCAACAGCTGCTGCAGGAGTGAGCGACTGGAGGGTGAAGCGGGCTCCTTCCCCACTGCGGGTCGAGAATATCTCTGCTCCACCAAGACTTCCAGTGCCCATCCAAGAATCGACACACAGTTTTTTTAAAATTCATTCTTGGGATGTGAGTATCACTACATCACTGGCTAGGCCAGCATTTATTGCCCATCCCTAATTGCCCTTGAGAAGGTGGTGGTGAGTCACCTTCTTGAACTGCTGCAGTCCACGTGGTGTAGGCACACACAGAGTGCTGTTAGGGAGGGAGTTCCAGGATTTTGACTCAGCTACAGTGAAAGATATTGTTCTAAGTAAGGATGGTGAGTGATTTGGAGGGAAACTTGCAGGTGGTGGTGTTCCCATGCGTCTGCTGCCCTTGTCCTTCTAGCTGATAGAGGTCGTGGGTTTGGAAGATGCTGTCAAACATTTAAGAGGCATCTGGACAGGTACTTGAATGAGCTAGACATAGAGGGATATGGAATTAATGCAGGCAGATGGGATTAGTATAGATAGGCATTATGGTCGGCATGGACGCGGTGGGCCCAAGGGCCTGTTTCAATGCTGCATGACTCTAAGGTTTGGCAATTGCTGCAGTGCATCTTGTAGATGGTACACACTGCTTCCGCTGTGCGCCAGTGGTGGAGGGAGTGCATGTTTAAGGTTGTGGTTGGGGTGCCGATCAAACAGGTTGCTTTGTCTTCGATGGTGACCACACTTTGAAAATGATGTTAAGGCAATAGAGAGGGTGCAGAAAATATTCACAAGAATGGTTCCAAGGATGAGGAACTGCAGTTACGTGAATAGATTGGAGAAGTTGGGACTGTTTTCCTTGAAGAAGTGTAGGTTGAGAGATTTGATAAAGGTGTTCAAAATCATGAGAGGTCTAGACAGAGTAGATCAGGAGAAACTGCTTCCATTGGCCGAAGGATCCAGAACCAGAGGACACCAATTTAAGGTGATTGGCAAAAGAAGAAACAGTGACATGAGGCAAAACTTTTTTTATTCAGCGAGTGGTTAGGATCTGGAATGCACTGCCTGAGAGTGTGGTGGAGGCAGATTCAATCAAGGCCTTCAAAAGAGAACTGGATAGTTATCTCAAGACAAAAAAATTGCAGGGCTGAGGGGAAAAGGCAGGGGAGTGGGATGAGGTGAGTTGCTCTTGCAGAGACCTGGCACAGACACAGACGGGCTGAATGGCCTCCTTCTGTGTCAAATTCATTCTATGATTCTATAATTCTTGAGTGTTGTTGGAGTTGCACTCATCCGGGAAAGTGGAGAGTGTTCCATCATACTCCCGATTTGTGTCTTGTAGATAGCGGACAGGCTTTGGGGAGTCACGAGGTGAGTTACTCACCACAGAATTCCCAGACTCTGACCTGCTCTTGTAGCCACAGTATTTATATGGCTACTCTAGTTCAGTTTCTGGTCAATGGTAGCCCCCAGGATGTTGATGGTGAGGGATTCAGTGATGGCAATGCCATTGAATGTCAAGGGGAGATGGTTAGATTCTCTCTTGTTTGAGATGGTCATTGCCTGGCACATGTGTGGCATGGATGTCACTTGTCACTTATCAGCCCAAGCCTGAATGTCATCCATTGCTGCATGCGGGCATGTACTGCTTCAGTATCTGAAGAGTCACAAAATGTATTGAACACTGTACAATCATCAGTGAACATGCCCACTTCTGACCTTACGTTGAAAGGAAGGTCATTGATGAAGCAGCTGAAGTTGGTTGGGCCTAGGACACTACCCTGAGGAACTCCTGCAGCAGTATCCTGGAGCTGAGATGATTGATTTCCAATAACCACAACCATCTTCCTTTGTGCTAGGTATGACTCCAACCAGTGGAGGGTTTTCCCATTGATCCCCATTGACTAAAATTTTGCTAGAGCTCCTTGTTGCCACACTCGGTCAAATGCTGCCTTGATGTCAAGGACAATCGTTCTCACCTCACCTCTGGACACAGGTGGTTTGATTCCACTCACTCTCACTCACTCTCTCCCTGAGCCATCCTGAAACCAGCCAATTTGCATCAGCAAGCCCACTCCACACCTTCAATGGAAGTGGGTGTGTGGAGCCGACATACACTGCTCCACCAGAATTGGGTCTGATCTGCACTTGAGTGCTTAACCTTCAGGTGTATGATTTTGCATCTCCAGGGAAGTTCAAATTATGGTAACCAGCAATTAGGCCCAAAGATGTGTGCTAAATCTAGACTTTCAAACAGGCATGTCTTACTATTATGGTACCATTTAGTGCCCGCTTTCACTCTTCCACCAAAATAATGCCCAGGACATTTATTCACCAATCCTATGAAGAAAAATAATTCAAATAAAAGCAAAATAACTGCAGATGCTGGAAATATGAAATAAAAACAGGAAGTGCTAGAAATACTCAGCAGGTCAGGCAGCATTTGTGGAGAGAGAAGCAGAGTTAATGTTTCAGGTCTGTAACCTGAAGTGCCTCCTTAGATTTTGAGGCTCTGGGCTAATTTACATTCACCAGGTGAGCTGCAGGGCACCATGCAGACATCTGGGCACAGCCGGCCAGATTCAGCAAAGGAAGACTGGAGCAACCAGCAGGAAGTTAGGGTGGGGCAGGGTGAGATTAGAAGTGTGGGCAACTCCCTTGATTAATTCACCTTGGTAACTTTTTGTTTCTTGCATAATAAGTAATAGTAAGAGAGATGAAAACCCCACCTGATTAACCTGGATACATGTTAATCAAGTGTAGCGTTTGGTATGATGATGAATTCAAATTCCAGGTCTCTGCAGATCCACTTGATTTGTGAGCTGCAAATATATATTTTGAGAAACAATAATCTCATAATAGGCTGCATACATGTCAATTTTTGTTTCTCAGAAATCCCAAATCAAGCCTCTATTTTTATATCTGTTCAGCAGAAGGTTGAGGGATGATTTAATAAAGGTTTTTAAAAATTATGATCAGATTTGATAGGGAAGATGCAGTAGATGAAGTAGTTGAGGAGAGTTGCAAAGACACATTTAAAGGGAAGCTTGCTAAGTACATGAAGGAGAAATGGATAGAAGGATATGCTGACATGGTTAGATGAAGGAGAATGGGAGGAGGCTCGTGTGGAGTCATAGAGTCATTATGGCACAGAAGGAGGCCATTCAGCCCATCGAGTCCATGTCGGCTCTCTGTAGAGCAATCCAATCAGTCCCATCCTCCGTTCTATCTGCATAGCCCTGCAAGTTTAGTTCCCTCAAGTGCCCAACAATTTCCTTTTGAAATCATTTATCATCTCCACTTCCACCACCCTCGTAGGCAGCGAGTTCCAGGTCATTACCACTTTCTGCGTAAAAACTTCTTTCTCACAGCCCTCTCTCATCTCTTGCCCAAAACCACACCTCCAGCATGGAGCATAAACACTGGCACAGACCAGTTGGGTTGAATGTCCTGTTTCTGTGGTCTAACATCCATGTAATAAAGTGCAATAAGCTGTACATACATTTTGTACATGAAGTTGCTTCCAACAACCAGTAGAACATTCAGACTTAATCTGCACCAAACAAAAGGAAGCCATGCTTTTCTTTGAAGAGTAATAATAACAAACATTGCAATGGACGCTGGCACATTTCAAATTGACTGTAGTTCTGTTGGTAGCCCTCTTGCCTGTGCATTATTAAAATTCCAGGTTCAAGTCCCAATCCAGGGTTTAAGTAGAAGAATCAAGGCTAGTGCTCCACTGCAGCACTGAGGGAGTGCTGTACTGTCGGAGGTACTGCTTTTTGGATGAGACCTTAAACCAGTGTGTCATCTGCCTGCTTAGATGGATGTTTAAGATCCAATGGCACTATTTTGAAGAAGAGCAGGGGAACTATCCCCGATGACTTGGTCAATGTTTAGCCCTCGATCAACATTGCAAACTAAACTGATTATCTGGTTATTATTATTCACCTACCTAGGCTCAACTATCACCAGTTACCTGTCTCTAGATGCAGAAATCAACAAGCGCATGGGAAAGGCTTCCACTGCTATGTCCAGACTGGCCAAGAGAGTGTGGGAAAATGGCGCACTGACACGGAACACAAAAGTCCGAGTGTATCAGGCCTGTGTCCTCAGTACCTTGCTCTGTGGCAGCGAAGCCTGGACAACGTATGCCAGCCAAGAGCGACGTCTCAATTCATTCCATCTTCGCTGCCTCCGGAGAATACTTGGCATCAGGTGACAGGACCGTATCTCCAACATAGAAGTCCTCGAGGCGGCCAACATCCCAGCTTATACACACTACTGAGTCAGTGGCACTTGAGATGGCTTGGCCATGTGAGCCGCATGGAAGATGGCAGGATCCCCAAAGACACATTGTACAGCGAGCTCGCCACTGGTATCAGACCCACTGGCTGTCCATGTCTCCGCTTTAAAGACGTCTTCAAACGCGACATGAAATCCTGTGACATTGATCACAAGTCGTGGGAGTCAGTTGCCAGCGTTCGCCAGAGCTGGCGGGCAGCCATAAAGACAGGGCTAAAATGTGGCGAGTCGAAGAGACTTAGTAGTTGCAGGAAAAAAGACAGAGGTGCAAGGGGAGAGCCAACTGTGCAACAGCCCCGACAAACAAATTTCTCTGCAGCACCTGTGGAAGAGCCTGTCACTCTAGAATTGGCCTTTATAGCCACTCCAGGCGCTGCTCCACAAACCACTGACCACCTCCAGGCGCGTATCCATTGTCTCTCGAGATAAGGAGGCCCAAAAGAAGAAGTACAGTTCTGTTGTGAGAGTTTGCTGTGCACATATTGGCTGCTGCATTTCCTGCATTACTACAGTGACTACACTTCAAATAGTACTTCATTAGCTGGAAAGCACTTTGAGATGTTCAGTGGTTGTGAAAGGTACTATATAAATGCAATTCTTTTTTTCTTTTATCAAAGCAGCTTTCTCTGCTTGGAGCTTTAATAGAGGGACGTTTTCTGCATCTGATCACTGTGCCAGCTTCTACAATACCAAAGGGCTTGACAACATCTGCCATCAGCATTCAGCAGCATGATGCCATGAACTGCTCCATTCACATCACCAGACATTTATGTGATGACTAGACAATTCCTTTACATTGTACCACTTCCTGAGAATGCGTATTTACTTTTCACACCAGCCAATCCTGCTCCTAATAGATTGTGGTGTAATAGGTATTTTAATGTTTATCTGACAAATAAGACAGATTAGCCCCATCTCTGACATATTTTAGTTAATCTTAGCACCGTAGCCCGATAAATTACCAGAATTTTTGCCCAGTTCCACATTGAACTAATGACATGGTTCAGGTTGAACAGCTGCTTGCTATAAATGTTAATCACAGTTTTAAGTTTTGTTTCTAAACTAACAAAAATTAAGGTATCTAATTTTTCCAATCTTTTGCAGAAGGGCTTTATTATGATATATAAGAAGTGCTTGTTTAAACTCAAATAAAATAAAGACAAGAGTTTAAACCTGTTAAGTAGCATATTTTCTACTTCTTGTCCCGACAGCTGTGTACAAAAACATCAACAAAAACATGCATTTTTATTGCGCCTTTAACATAGTAAAACACTGCAAGGTGTTTCACAGAGTCGATATCATACCAAATTAGACACCGAGCCACATGAAGAAATGTTAGGACAGATGACCCAAAGCTTGGTCAAAGAGGCCGGTTTTAAAAACAACTTAAAGGAGGAAGTAGCGAGGCGGGGAGAATTACGGAGGGAATTCCAAAGCTTATGGTCCAGGCAGCTGAAAGCATGGCTGCCAAAGGAGCAGTGGAAATTAAGGATGCACAAAAGGCAAAAACTCTTCAGAATGAATGAGAGTGAATGAGGCCCATGTATATTTTTCCTGATTTTTAAGCATTTCTGGGCTATCCTTGAAAAATGATCAATCAAAACTTAATTGCATTTTCTGCCATTTTCCCACTTTGTGATAAGGGAAAATGAAAACTTTCCAAATCATTGTTCAACATATCAGATTGCTAGGTTCTCTGCTTGCTTAATCAGTCCAATTCTGGGCACACAACAGGAGAACTGTACTTCCAAACCCTAAACACAGTGAGAAGGAATTTTAACTCCCAGGCAGGAAGCCAGGAGAACATGTGAGAGTCTCCATTGGTGTTTCCATGGGATGTTTGGCCAATATTAACAACCAGGTCTTGTTGCAACCTGTCAGCCAGCTGACAGCCTGAGAAGGGGCAAAGAGGTAGCCTGCCAATTGCCAGCAAGCAAAGATCAGGAGGCAGTCTTTTAAGTCATGTAGGGAGTGGGGAATGGCTCTGCAAGTTATCACAGGTAGAAGAAGGTAACATAAGAACATAACATGAAAAATAGGAACAGCAGTAGGCCATTTAGTCCCTCAAGCCTGATCCAGCATTCAATAAGATCATGGATAATCTTCAACCTCAACTCCACTTTCCCGCCTGGTCCCGACATCCCTTGATTCCCTGAGAGTCCAAAAAATCTATCAATCTCGACCTTGAATATGACTCAACAACTGATTATCCACAGCTGTCTGGATAGAGAATTCCAAAGAAGTTTAGGGCAGCAGAGGCCTACTCTTTCCTTTTGTGCCCACATAGATAGGTTTAAAGGGCGTCTGCTTCTTCCCCAGTTGGTTATACTGAGGGGTTAGTTGCTGGGTAGCCTGTTAAAATGCCATGAGGATGTCATTTATGTCATGGGACCATGATTAGAATTTATTAATAAGGCCCCCACCTGAGTCAGACCTTGGAAGCCACAAAAACATTAGGGTTAAACCTGCTGTGAGATAGAGCTGCTCAATTTTATCTTCCATTCTTTCTGGTTTTCTAGTGAGTGAAGGAAGCTACAGCATGACAGCTCTACCAATCCAATGGCCGAGTGAGGGACCCTAAAAGATATTCACAACACAAATGGTCATAAAGGTTTTCCAACATATGTCCCAGAGGTATATCAACTGAAAAAACAATGATCAGTATAACTAATTCTCATATTGGCCCCATATTGAGAAATGTTGGTTGGTATGACATTTTCCCTTTTGCCATTGAGAGTCAATCTTTGGTGTCCCAAACTGCAGGGCCTTCACACAGCTCCAAGTTGCTTTGTTAATATAACTACTGTGATCCTTTGTTTTCAAGACTTTTTGCCTAACTGAATGTGACCTTGCATGCTTCTGGTTGTTAAGGCTGCCCAGTTCCATATTTTTCCCCATTTTTTTCACTCACCACCACATGCACTGCCCCACCTGGGAATGTTCTGATGTCTTAAGTATAGACTTCTCTTTATTGCTGTCGATGATACTCTGTAGTCAGCTGCTTTGAGGTGTAAGTAGGCTCATGACTTTTCTCTCCCCACTTCCTCTCCTTGCAAGATGGTCAGCTTCCCACGACCAGCAACTTCTACATATATGCCGTCAAGAACTACCATGACTCACAGTGTGGGAGAAAGCATGTCCAAGTAGCATGCAAGCCTGTGACTTAAAAGTTACAATCTTCAGGAGTTGAACAATTGAACAGTCTAAGCTTCAATTTTTAGATCATTCAATTTGCACACTGGAGTCCATAATACCTGCTCACAGACTGGATGGCAGTTCTGTTGATTGCAGTCAAATGTAGCTATTTACATTCTACACTTACATTTACATTTACATTCTGATGCTTTATGAGTCTCAAAGTGCAGGAGCTGTTCTCGCAATCACACGTCTTAACTCCGATAGAATTTTTATCAATATCAATCCCCCAAAGCTAATCCTGTGCTCTGTGATTGATAGAGAAATAACATTGTTGGAATCCAAGTGTCTGCTTTAAATGCTTAGTTACTATTAACCTTTTATTGGGCTTCATTCACTGAGTCTCTGCTTCAGTGATCATAATTGAAACAGTGACATTTTAACTGAGAGAAGCACTCTGAAGCATTTTCAAATTGTTTATTAATTCTTCATGCGAGAAAGCAACATTAATAAACAGCTAGTAATGTTCATTGAATGGTCATAAATATTCATGGCTTCTCTTATAAAGTGGCATCAATTTAGGAAGCCCAATGCAAAGCTAATTCACCAGTGATATTTTATCTACATTGGACATTTGGATAGATAGCAACAACTTTCAGTACTATGGCAATTTGTTAATGGCAATATGCAGTTTATATTGCCAAATGTGACAGGTCCCTCTGATGCTTTATGAGTCTCAAAGTGCAGGAGCTGTTCTCGCAATCGCACGTCTTAACTCCGATAGAATTTTAAAAATCTGTAAATAGCTACATTTGTGCTTTTAGATACAAGTAAGTTTGTAATTTCTGTGCTAAATATATAACGATTGTATACTCATCTTAACAGGTCCTTTCTGCTCAAGCAAGATTAATGCTATCGCCAATTAACAGCCTCCCAGACAAAAAAAAACAACACCCTCGACCAGGATGGTTTAACAATATGGAATTGAGAAGTTTCCAATTTACGGGTTATACATTTTAATAGTTTGTATGTTTTCATTATGTTCAAATACATCTGGCCATCTAGCCAATTGCAGCACAGCTCCTTCCTCATCGTAAATAAAGGTGAATGGCTGAAAATGGAAATGTCTATCACTAGTAGTGGCAGCATCCCTCACGAGCACCAAAACTGACAGAGGCGTAAAGGAAAATTTATCAGATCCTCTATGCATGTTCTTTCAGGACAAAGTGATTGGAACTTAATTTAAGAATAGATGTTTTGAGGAGCAACACACAGATCTTCCAGCAAGATATCTTCTGCCTGACACAGACCCCCTCGTCCCACTGAACAACATTTGGTCTAAATTTCTCTGTCCCTCCAAAGACCAGCGATCAGCATTTGGGTCAATGCAAACCTCCCCTATGTTAACTGAGTGCTCAACACCCCATCTCCATTGACCAGCATTTCTAACCCACAACTGAATCTGCCTCTAACTTCAACTGAGCTCTAAATTTGATCCTGCATGCAATCATTCCCCTCACACTGAGCAACCATCACAACACTGACCTGCAATACAGGTCCTAGACTTCACCTGACTCCTCTGCCTCTCTGCTGAGATGAATCTCTATGCCTGGTGGAGGAAGGGTATCCCTCCTACCACCCTGTGAGAATTTTTTGGGCTCTCACCACCCTTTGCTGTGATAGTTCTCCTGCCTTAGCTCTCTTTCTCCAACAACCGCACCGCCACCAAACCCCCCCCCCCACCCCGACAATTCTCCCCTTTCCTCCACCTCCTCCCACTTTGTTGCGCTATTTTTTCCACTTTGTTCTCTCCTCCTTGACCCCCTCCCCCATCTACCTACCCATACCCTCTTTATCCTCTTCTCCACTTCCCTGTTCCCCTACCTGGGTCCAGATATTCTCCATAGCTTCTAATCCATCTTGACCTGAATATTGCACTTAATTTTGGCTGCCTGTATGCAACACCAGAGTAGAATCTCAAAATTTGTTGATGACACCAAACCTGGAAGTGTGGCAAACAGTGAGGATGATATGAACCGTCTGTAACAGGGCATAGATAGGCTAGCAGAAAGGGCAGAGAGGTGGGAGATGGAATTTAATACTGACAAGTGTGAGGTGATGCATTTTGGCGGAAGAGGGATAAAAGGGAGAGGCAATATAGACTTAATGTCACTGTTCTAAAGAGTGTGCAGGAGCAGAGGGACCTGGGGGTGCATGTGTATCGATCTTTGAAGGCAGCAGGACATATTGAGAGACTAGTTAATAAAGCATATGGGATCTTGGACTTCATAGAGGCATTGAGTACAAAAGCAGGGAAGTTACTCTGAACCTCTGTAAAGCTCTGGTTAGGCTCCAGCTGGAGTATTGTCCAGTTCTGGTCACCACACTTTAGGAAGGATGTGAGAGTCCTTGAGGGGATGCAAAAGAGATTTACCAGAATGGTTCCAGGGATGGAGGATTTTAGTTACAAGGTTAGTTTGGTAAAGTTGTGTTTGTTCTCCTTATAACAAAGGAGATTGAGGGGAAACGTAATAAAAGTGTGCAAGAATATGACAGGCTTAGATAAGTTAGACAAGGAAAAGCTTTTCTCATTACCAAATAGCTAAGGACTAGGGGACACAGATTGAAGGTTTTGGGCAAAAGATGCAGGGGGAATATGAGGAAGCACGTTTTAAAGCAATGGGTCGTAATGACCTGAAACTCGTTGCCCATAATGGTGTTGGAAGCGGAGACAATCAATGACTTCAAGAGGAAGTTGAATGGTAATCTGAGAGAAATAGACTTGCAGGGCTACAGGGATCGAGCCAGGGAGTGAGACTGGCAGCATAGCTCCTTGGAGAGCCAGAATGGACTCGATGGACCGAATGGCCTCCTTCTGTGCTGTAAATGACTCTATGACACTAACACCATGGGAGACATACACCTCCTATGTTCTCTTGTGTTCTTAGGTTCTTTATTCCCCTTGTTCCACAGTGACATACCTGAAGAGACATACCCACAGTGATATACCTGCCAATGGTTCCTACACCATGTTCACAGGCACAAAAGTTTACATTATTCCCTTTTTTAAATTGCTATAGCAATGCTTCAAGATTTTTCCCTTCATTAAATTCACTAAACACAAGTCTGATCTAGAGTAAAATTCTTTATTGTCATTGGATTGTGTATCTACGGAATGCTACAGGAATTCATCATTAATTACCTTTATCAGGCTTTAATAAGCAAAACGCAGACATTTTTCCAACTTTTTGAAGGATCCTCAGGTCACTGCTGCATATTGACAAATGATCTGTTTTCTGTATGTTTATCCATGTTTACTTTTTCACTAAAAGTAGCAAAGAAAAGAAAATGGGATCCCTATGTGTTTTACTTACTTTCCATTTCCAAGTTTCACTGTCAACATTTTTCAGGAGTATGATTCTTGTGTTGTGAGGTGATGAAAACCATATGCTGAGCAGACTTGAAAAGAATTTTGGTATTTAATGCATCTGATAAGTTTTGAGATACGATTTCCAGTAAGTAGACTAAATGGTACATCTGTGTAACGGTGTAGAAAGATCTCGAAGCTTTCTAAAGACTCCTTAAGGCCATCTTATTTTAGACAAATGTTTCCTTTTAACTGACAGTTGGCGTTTTTCTGTGGAAGGTTTTCTTCACTTTGGCCTAGAAACGCGCCTTAACATCCAATAATAACGCAGTGGAAGTGCGCCGCCCCTCATATTAGTGAAGGCTGAAAAAGAACCTAAAACAGGCATTAGGCCCCTCAAATATATAAATTAAGGCCACTAAGCAGAACAGGCCTGCTGCCTGTTAAAGAACCCCATCGATAAATTAATCAGTGATGAGGCATCAGGCCTGCACTGCTTAGTGGCTCCCGTCGGCCACCAACTCCAGGCAAGGTTAACAAAAGACACCCATCCTATGGGGCCAGGAGGAAAATTATCGTCAGAGGAAAATTATAGTCAAAGTCTCTATTATTTCTTTCCTATTTGCTAGTTTCCCTCAGGATCCTCAGATGTAAATCTTCAGGTCACAAGTGTGGTGATCATCTTCCCCCATAGCCCACTCCAATCTCCTCTCTTAGGACTTAACTGAGAGCTGCTATTAGGAAGGTGGCATCAAGATCTTCCCCGAGTATAGTCCATAACTGGCCCAGATAAAAATCTACCCCCTTTTTTTCCTAGCCTCCCCTTTAATTCTCTGTGGTCATCTTAAATATGTGCCTCTCATTACCATCTCCAAACAATGGAAACAACTTAATATTGTTTACCCAATCATAACCCTTCATAATCTTGAAGACCTCCATCAGATCACCATACAACTTCCACAGCTCCAGTGAAAAACATTTAACTTTCCATGGTTCTCTTCAGATCTGTACCCATCATCCCTTAAACATTCTAGAAAATCTATGAGTTTTGATTTCTTTTATATCTTTTATGTAAAGGGGTGCCCAAAAATGCACACAGTTCTAAAATTGAGGCCTGCTGGCTTGTACAAGTTCAACAAGTTCCAGGTCTCTAAATAAACAAAGAAAGAAGTTGCATTAATATAGCATCTTTCATAAACTCAGACCATCCCAAAGCATCTCAGAGCTAATTAATTATTTTGAAGTAAGGTCACTATAAACAATAATGAGATATGTAAGATAATCTATTTTTCCTTTTGGTGGCATGGATTGAGGGATAAATGTTGGTCAAGATTCCTTTCCCATCGACTGATGCCATGGTTTTTTTTATATACATCTGTCCTCTCATTACTATCATGCCTATAAAAAGCCTTCTTAATTGCCTTGGTTTTTGGTAGCCTTTCTAATCTCTTTATCTCTATAATCTCGTCTAATTTCCATTTTTATTATTTGCCATATAAGCATTACATTTTTTTTGTACTAAATTTGATCTATACTCTCTATTCATCCATGGAAGCCCTGATCTCAATACTTCATTTTTTTCCTAGCTGGAATATAGTTGATTTGTTTACTTTCCATTTCCTATTTAAATGCATCTCATTGCTATACAGTCTATTTGCCATTTTTCTTCATTTTATCCAGCTGTAATTTGTTTCTCTTTTACAACAGGTAATCTTATCCTCGACTTTTATACTTTTCTTTTTCTATTTTTACAGTGATCCTAATTATACCTTGGTTACTATTTCTCAAATGTTCTCCTACTTTTAGGTGGCCTAATTGCCCCACTTCATTCTCCTGAACCAGGTCATGTACTACTTCTTTGGATGCACTTTCCCTTTTCACCAGAAATATTTGCCCTATTCCAGTCTATTTTTGAACAATTAAAATTGTTTATTATACGTACGTTTTTTAGTACTTGTTTCATTTGTTTACAATTTTCATTTTCAATTGCCTTTCGGCTGTTCAGAGTTCTATAATATGTGCCCAGTAGTATGACCAGGACCTTGCAATTCCTCAGTTCAATCCAAAGGGATTCTGTTTAAACCATTTCTTTATTTAAATCCTCTTTCGTCATAATTTCTCGACAGCTCAAGATTTGATTTGATTTTCTCATGGTAAATCTAATAGCCATCTTTCTGATTCAGACATTCAAAGTTCATTGGAAATCGGACAAACATCAAATGCAAACAAAATACTCGGCCATCTGATGATTAAAAAAATTATGCAGGTCTGTTTTGATTCTTGGAGGTCTATTTTGGCTTTCAGGCAGCTGACTGACAAAGCACACCAACCGGCTAGGCATACCGGCAGTGAAGAGAAGATCGCGACTTTGAGGCCCCAGCCAATATTGGGCCATTCCGGCTGGCAGCAAGGTTAATGCAAGGGGATCACAATCATGACAGAGTGGCCCCCCAAGGGGAGGACAGCTGCCTGGATTATGTTTATGGGGCCCAGAAGACTACAAGGTAAAATTGGGCAGGGTGTATAACAGTGGCGCAGTGGTTAGCACTGCAGCCTCACAGCTCCAGGGACCCGGGTTCGATTCTGGGCACTGCCTGTGTGGAGTTTGCAAGTTCTCCCTGTGTCTGCGTGGGTTTTCTCCGGGTGCTCCGGTTTCCTCCCACAAGCCAAAAGACTTGCAGGTTGGTAGGTAAATTGGCCATTATAAATTGTCACTAGTATAGGTAGGTGGTAGGGAAATATAGGGACAGATGGGGATGTTTGGTAGGAATATGGGATTAGTGTAGGATTAGTATAAATGGGTGGTTGATGGTCGGCACAGACTCGGTGGGCCGACGGGCCTGTTTCAGTGCTGTATCTCTAATCTAATCTAAAAATCTAATCTAAACGGACGATTTGCGGTCACCAGTTTTGCGCTCACCCTATAGTTAAATTTCATCCCTATATTACCTTAAATATTTCAAGTTTCTGTTTCTTCCTTAACTCTTTCCTTGAATTTCTACCTCTTCTAGTGACCCTTCCTTTTTCCCTACCGTTTCACACTATTCCCTGTCAAAGAAATAAGGTGGGGAATCTGTTATAACACTTTAATTTTTTGAGTGTTGCTGAAAATAGAGACATGTTGTCGAAGCTTTTCGTCTTGCACTCATCAGGACAATCTGAAAGAATACCAATGTGAGGGAAAACAACAATTTTATATTGTATGAGGAGAGAGTGTTGATTGGTTGGCAAATGAACTCTGATTGGTAGAGACGTTGCCATGGAGAATGCACCAGTTTATGGTGACTGACTGTTAACTGTCAAGCTTTGTTTGAAATTTAAACCAGGCAGCTTGACTCTGATTGGTCAAGGCATTGCCCTGAGGAATGAACCAGTGAATGGCTGTCACTTATTTTGTTTAGCTGAAACAGGCACAATGTTGGTACATGTTCTTTCTGTCTGCAAAGAACAGGATCCTGTGTATTAATATGTGTAGCTTCTAGTACGTGCAAATGTGCCACACTGCGAGCCTTACTGACAATCTTAAATTGGTTGTCAGTGTAATTCTTAGCACACTGAAGATTATTTAGCAAATGTTGTCCAATCTCGGAATCACATTTAATGTTGGACACTGTGTTTTGAGTTTTGCAAGCATGGGCCAGTTGGGTGCAGCCTGTACCTTTCCCGTTGTGAACAGCGGAAGGGACATGTTGTTTGATAAGGTCTGACAGTCTTTGGGACGTACGGCCTATATACCTAGCATCACACTGGCATTGAAATTCATATGTCACATTACTCATTTGATAGGCAGGATGTCTTTTTGGCTTGACAGCAGCAACCTGTTAGTGGCGAACACCACACATGTTGCTATTGCATAGTAACAGCGTGAAACAGTTAGCTCCACCTGTTGCTCAAATTTTTGCGATACATTACTGTTCCAGGTAATTTGAGGTAGACTGGCCACTTTTCAGGGCCGAAGCCCTTTCATAGGTTTGCGCAATATACTGCAAGAAATGATCTGATCAGGGTAGCCATTATTGTGCAGGATGTCTTTGATTCACCCTATTTCAGCATCAAGCTTGCATGGTGAGCAAATGGCTTGGGCCCTATTTACAAGGTTGCCGATAAGGTCTATCTCATAGCGCGTGGAACCGTAAGAATCCCAACGCGTGTATTGACCAGTGAAGGTAGGTTTGCAGTAGACCGTGGTAGAGAACCCCTTAGCAGATTTCTCAACTAGTACGTCAAGGAAAGGGAGCTCATTTGACTGCTCCATTTCAAAGGTGAATTTGAGTGCAGGATGGAGCCCATTAAGATGTGTAAGGAAATTATTTCATGCAGTTGCAGATTCAAATATAGCAAACGTATTATCTACATAATGGAAATATGCAAGAGGTAGGAGGTTTTATATCCTTAGAGGGACCGATTGATTTTATTTCTACCTCTGGAAATCTTAAATCCCCAGTTAAGATTATTGTTATTATTGGTTACTTTTATCCTGGAAGCACAGTGTAAAAGAAGTAGGAATTGTCAGCATCTAGAATGTAAAATACTTGCTGCCTGATTAAAATGTGGAATATGTGATGGGGATCTGTGGCTGAAAGAATGGCAGCTGTGATAAATTACAAAACAGCGAGACGTGTTCTGCCTCAGAAATACAAAGATATGAAATGGAGTTTTAATAAAGTACTACAATGCCATATAAATAAGTTGTTTTATCCAAAAGCCAATAAGAAAAAAAACTAGTTAGTCATTTTTATGTATTAAATGAAAAAAATTTTGTTAGCAGTGGAATAAAATTTTTTTGAAAAACAAAACTCTTGGAAGATATAAATTATTATTGGAACTCACCTGACGTTTTTCAGATGAGATGTTAAACCAAGGCCCTGTCTGCCTTCTCAGGTGGATGTAAAGGATCCCATGGCTTTATTTCAAAGGAGAGCAAAGGAGCTTTTTCTGCTGTCCTGATTAATATTTATTCTGCAATCAACATCACCAGAACAGCTTATATAGGCATTCTCACTTTGCTGTTTGTGGGAGCATGCTGGGTCCAAATTGGCTGCTGTGTTCCCTATATCACAACAGTGACTACACTTCAAAAGTACTTCTTTGGCTGTCCAATGGTTGTGGTAAGTGCTATGTAAATGCAGGTCTTTCTTTCTCTCTTTCTTTCGTTCATGTTTAGTTGCTAAGTGCAAATAACAGTATGGAACTGAGCTGTACAGCTGGACATGACGACAGCCAAGTGCTACGATTGGCATAAAGTTCTTGGGCTCAGGAAACGGGAAAAAGAGCCAAATTTTCCCTCCCTTGATTGCGATCTATTGACTGCTGTCAGAAAATGCACACATGTGGTTGAGGACAGAATCAGGCTCCACTATGAGGCCTCCACCCCCGCAGTCAAGACACACAGTTGAACTATGGCCACTTGGATGAAGGACATTGAAAGACAGCCAGCACATGTGGAACTGTACACCATGTGTCAGCTGTGGAGGGGATGAAATTTTAAGGAAGGAGATAAAAATGAAAAGCAAAATTAGTCAATAAAGGACGACTCTCTTCAGAGTTTCACCCCTTGTATAGAGCAATGGAAAATGGCTTACAAGAGTTTCCAGCTGTCCATATTCAGCTCATGGTGAATGTACAGAGAAGTATCTCTAAGTATCAACTCATGTTTATCAATATTTGTTGAAAAGAATTGTCTTAAATTTATTGTTAATCAGAAATGGAAGGGTGCAGTTTCTTTTTCCATAATTAATGATCCACTAATAAATGGCTTTGACTTGCATAATTTCTGAGAATGTGATTTTACTAGCAACTCCTAATTACTGTGAGAGGAAAAAATCTGGAAATTCTTGTACTTTCCATTAAAGAATGAATTTCCCTTCCTGCATATTTATCTGTATATTTGCTTAATATCAAAAGGGAGATCAATACAACTATATTTTTGAAGCTCATAGAGTCATAACAGCACGGAAGGAAGCCATTCAGCCCATCGATTCCATGCCGGCTCTCAGCAGAGCAATCTAATCAGTCCCATTCCCCGATAGAGTCATACAGCCATTGAATAATCAATCAGAAATAAAAGTTTATATCGGGCTGAATTTTCACATTGGGGGCGGACAACGCGAGACGGTTTCTGTCTCGTGAATCAGTCCCCCAGTGGGAAATGGAAATGATGCATAATATTCACAGGGGCAATCCCTTAATCAATTTGGAGATGCGCTCGCCATCCAATTAGTGACTGGGGTCGCGGGAATGGAAGCGGGACTTTTAAAGTGCGGACCCAATTTAAGCAGACCACAGCAGCCATTACAGTGGCTGCTGTGTAATTCAATCTGCTGTCGTTTCCAAGATGTTACAGGAGAGCCGGCGGCCTGGAACACAGGGCAGGGTTGCCCCTCATTTCTCCAATACAGACCTTAAGGCTATGCTGGAGGCCGTGAGGGAGAGGAGGGAGGTCCTCTTCCTGCAGGAGGAGGCCACCCACACCAACAAAACAGGCCTGTAAGGACATTGTTGCGATTGTGAGTGGCAGAAATGTCACCCAGAGATCCTGGATCCAGTGCCGGAAATGGCTCAATGAACTCATAAGTTCCGGTACGATGAGTGCCTCCCCCAACCATCAGAACAGGCCTCTGGGTATTCACCTTCCAGCAGACACACCAGTTGAGGAGCCTGAGATCTTATGCTGCCCCTGAGCATGGGACGAGTGCGTGCCCAGGGCACTTAATGACCCCTCAGAATGTCTCAGAGCCATTGTGCTGCTGAGGACTTGTCACCACTAATACATGCAGCTGCTAATGAATAGGAGCAGATGACATTGGCCATAAAGGACAGCAATGCCTTATCTCACTCTCTTTTGTCCTTGCAGGAGAAACTGGCACACAATGAACAGGAGAGGGCCCAAATGGGAGGAGATGCCCCCTACATTCACGTGATAACACCCATGGAGGATTGAGCAATGGAAATAACCAGAAGTTCTGACCAGAAGGAAGTTGGCCCTGGTGAAATGGGCAATCATGGTGGGGATGGTGATTATAGAGAGCAATGCACTTATTGAGGGGATGTATTGCACTGCACCACATCCAGCAGCATGCCAAACATTGAGTTGCATTGGGAAATCTCAGCACTGCAGAGGCTTCTGCTCTCCAAGGCTAGCTCCCATGATCTTTTCTTGTATTTCCCTCAGGTGCAAACGTCCATCCACGGAGATCCTCTCCCTCCCAAGCAGTGGCCTAAAAGCAGCAGCAAGAAACAGAAGAAGCACTGATACACCTTACAAGTGCACCATCCACCAATGCAGATACTCCCAACTCAGTGGGCCCTTGCGCACAGTTACAGAATGTGTCACTGGGTGAGGAACAGGGCACTAGTGGGCAGGAAGAGGTGCCAGAGGCAGAGGAAGCTGTGGGCAATCCTCCTGTGAGAAGGGAGGACAGATACAGCCCGGCTCTGATGAGCACAGATGTAGGGCCTCAGGAAGCACAAGAAAGGAGGTTCTATCTAGAACAGCATCAGGAGATGTGCTCCCACATGTCAGAGTTCCCTATCACACTGCAGGTTCATGGGCAGAGGATGGAGGAGTTCATCCAGCTCATGTGTGCCACAATGGCTCAGGGCTATGAGCACATGAGCTCCTCCATAAAGAGAGTGGCCAGTCCCGTGGAGAACCATATGCGGCAGCACTTGAAGTATATGCAGGAAATGTGCACTGACTTCCGCAAGCTGCATGGCACACTTTATCTCCTGTACTACTCAGCAGTGCTGGTGGCACAGAGCTGTTTGGAGGAGATGCCAGTTGCGCCCCAACTGGTGCCCCCTCCGCGCTCTGTGTTCCCGTCAAGGGCTGAGGATGTCACAGAGGAGGATGAGGATGCTCACCCACGACAAGGACAGCCACCACGTGCATATCAGCCGCGAGCAGAATCAAGTGAGCAGGCTGCCTCCAACTCCTCTGAGACTTCAAAGGAAGCACCATGTAGGATCAGCCGAGCGCAGAGGCCACTGCATCGCAGGGAGCATTGAGTAGGTCACTGGGGTGTCTTCGTACTGCCTCTGTGCACTATTTCACTTTCTTAGCATTGTATAAATAATGACACTTTAAGCCACATGTCTGAAACTCCTTTTATTACTGCTGTGACAAGGAAAGGTGGGATTAGAAAGGGCGGCTAGTTTTTTCAGCCGGTGCAGAAACAATGGGCTGAATGGCCTCTTTCTGTGCTGTAACTTGTCTATGGTTCTATGGAAAGTGGTATGAGATGGTGAAGGAGATCAAAGGTTCCTCCACAGTGAGGGTGAAACTTCTGGGCAGATGTGCATCCTTTTTTGGCAGTAAGCGTTTAGCTGTTTAGCTGTCTCTTAGATGGATGTGTTAGCAAAGGTACCTCACACTGACTTCCCTACCATTGCTGATGATACAAAAATAGGTGGGAGGGCATGTTGAATGAGGACATAATGAATCTGCAAGGGGATATAGATATGTTGAGTGAGTGAGCAAAAACTTGGCAAATGGAGTTTAATGTAGGAAAGTGTGAGGCCATGCATTTGGTAGGAAGAATCAAAAGGCAGACTATTATTT
Source organism: Heterodontus francisci (assembly GCF_036365525.1). NCBI lineage: Eukaryota > Metazoa > Chordata > Chondrichthyes > Heterodontiformes > Heterodontidae > Heterodontus > Heterodontus francisci. The sequence continues at coordinate 23,308,533 of NC_090387.1, read as the reverse complement.
AAATGGAGAGAGACTCCAAAAAAGTGCAACACAGAGGGATCTGGGTGTTCTTGTCCATGAAACACAAAAAGTTAGCATGCAGGTGCAGCAAGTAATTAAGAAGGCAAATGGAATTTTGGCTTTTTTTGCTCGGGGGTTGGAGTTTAAAAGTAGGGAAGTCTTATTGCAACTGTACAGGGTGTTGGTGAGGCCGCACCTGGAGTACTGTGTACAGTTTTGGTCCCCGTATTTAAGAAAGAATATACCGGCATTGGAGGCAGTTCAAAAGAGATTCACTAGGCTGATTCCTGGGATGAAGGGGTTGACTTATCAAGAATGGCTAAACAGGTTAGGCCTTTATTCATCAGAGTTTAAAAGAATGAGGAGTGATCTTATTGAAACGTGCAAGATTCTGAGGGAGCTTGACAAGGTAGATGTTGAGAAGATGTTTCCACTAGTGGGGGAATCTCGAACTAGGGGACATAGTTACAGAATAAGGGGACACTCATTTAAAACTGAGATGCAAAGAAATTTCTTCTCTCAGAGGGTAGTGAATGTCCAGAATTCTCTCTCCCAGAGTGTTGTGGAGGCTAGATCACTGAAAGTACTTAAAGAGGAGGTAGATAGATTTTTTGAAATATCGGGGAGTTGAGGACTATGAGGAGCTGGCACAAAAGACGAGTTGAGGTCTGGGGCAGATCAGCCATGATCTTATGGCAGGACAGGCTTGAGGGGCCAAATGGCCTACTATTGCTCCTATTTCTTATGTTCTTAAGTTCTTATGCCCTTCATCAGAGGGAGTCAGTTGAAATTTTCCTGAATCAAATGATCCCTGACATTCATGGCATACTGAGGAGAGTTTCGCGCCCAGCCCCATGCCCGGCCACCTCCTTATGCAGCGAGGGCACCTTGGTTTTCAGCATCCATCCCCTTCCTCCTCCTCTCTCCCTCAGACCAGCTGAATGTTGAGTGAGTGGAAGCCCTTGCTGTTGATGAATCTGACTGGCCGGTCACTGGGTGCCTTGGTGACCACATTGGTGCAATTGATGATGCCCTACACCTGGAGGAATCAAGTGATTGTCGTGAAGCCCACTGCCCTCTGAGCCTGCGAGGCCTCATCTGTCGTGAAATGAATGTCTTTTCCAGCTCTGGCATGTATGGCATCAGTGACCTGCAATATACAGTGGTGTGCTGCCATTTGTGAGATGCCACCAAGGTCTCCAGCTAATCCTTGGAAGGAGCCAGAAGTGAAGAAGTTCAAGGCTACTGTGACTTCGATGTCTACCGCAGAGCATGGCGAGCAGTACAGCGAGGTGCAAGGTCTTCGGCGACAATGGCTCAGCCAATGACCGTTTGCCTGGAGAGTTGCAGTCTCCTGCAGCACTGAGATTTGGCCACTTCCAGGTACCTCTGTCTTCGAAGGTAGATCCTATGCTGAGGGTATGGCCTCTGTGTCCTTCCTGCTCCTCATTCCTTACCCCTTCCCTCTCGATACCCAGGGCTCAGCCTTTCCTGTGGAGGATGTTGCCCTCATCGCCACTGGGCCCAAAAGCTGAGAGTCGTGCACCCCCCCCACCATTGCCAGCTGCTGCCTTCCTTGTGATCAGCTGGTTGCCCAATTGTCCTCAGCAGCTTTGCCCCTGTTCTTATGTCCCTGTGATGCGAGGAGGGCAACAATTCCCTCCTGTGCCCAAGCACTTGCTGCCAACTCTCCCAGCACCTGCACAGCTCTTCGTCAATGGCCAAGTCTCCCTCGACATCATTTAATCTTTTATGCATCTGGTGTAGTTCCTTGGAGCGGCCATGACTGGCTCCCCACTCCGTACCTGCCTTCCTTCACCTGGTCTACCCCAGACAGCTCGTGTAGCCCATACTCTCCCTTGAAACTCTCAACCTCCCCACATTAACAAACCTTTACTGAGCTCTCCAAGCGCCTTAATTGGCCTTAATGGAAATTTGGCGGCATCATGATCCTGCCCTCTCCCCGCCGTGGTTAACATAGCCGGCACCGCGAATGGCATTGGGAAACTAGCACATTGTCCAGTGCCGGTATTTTTGAGCCCTGACTATCTCCGTTCCCGCCAGGCAGCACCCAAAAATTCAGTCCTTATAGTTTAGTGATGCTTAAATTTTACAACCTTCAAAGTCATATCATTGTCTCTGTTATTTTTGATATATAAATATATATATAATCTGTTATTACAAACTAACCTATTGATACGGTATTCCACAGGGGAAGAGGATAGCTAAATGAGGCATTCCATACATGTTGGCAGGAATGCTGTTGCTCAGTGCATCCCTGGTCTCAGGTGCTATTAATTGCAGCAATTACAATTATTTAATTGCATAAATGTCCCAACGCTGCATTATAAAAGTGTCAAATCATCCTGTTTCTGAACTGCAAACTGCCATGGAAATCTGAGTGCCCATGGCTATTATAAGCATGAATTATAAGTGCTAGCAGTGCAGCAGGTTTCACTCAGTTGCACCTCTTAGTTCATTAATCAGCTCCTATTAGCTATTTTCAAACAAGTCTAGCTGTCTGATTCAGACTAAAAGTCCCCTCCTGCCAGATTGCACTCAATGTGCAACTAAGGTCTAATGGGCGCAAGTACAAATAAGGTATTGATTGATGAAGAAGGCACTCTCTTAATTGTGTGCTTCATAATGCTAGCCCAGTGAGGCGTCTAAATGTGGTATCAGACTGCCAGGATCCGCAGTCTTCATGTGACAGTGAGCCACTAATCTCCCAGATTATGCTCTTCCTGCCTTAGGAGGAACTTTTTTTTTATTTCCAAAATATACTTTATTCATAAAAATCTGTAAAAAATACATTACCAAACAGTTTCAAACAGCACCAAGTCAAAAAATACAAACAGTGCAAAGGAGAACAGTTTCCTTCAATGCAATCAGCTGGTACAATGGATACAACGGAGACTTGCACTGGTGATACCAATGATGATTTAGATTTATTCATTGAGTATAATGTACCATTGAAGGCAACGTTACTTTACACCTACATATAGTAAAACATAACCCATATGCACAATATACTGAGAGCTTGGGATAAATTTTTGTGTCTTGGCAAAATCCTAAATAATTAGTAGTTGAGGCAAATCTAGCCAGAAGTGTACTGTGCTGATAGTATGCAAATTTTCCCAGTTCAACTCATTTATATAATTATTCAAGTTTCAAGTGTATCTTCAGCCTGGTTACAAAGAGCAACCTAATGGGATTTGTGATGGAGGTTCAATTTAAAGGGTTGCAGCTATTTAAAGGGAAGTTGCTACACAGAGGGAAAAAAATATTAAAATTGTTAGCAAGTTTTAGGAAGCATTCACATCGTTGATCGCAGTCTTTAGCCAGGCTGAAGGGGAAGAAGTGACAGGCAGAAAAAAGCCAATGAGGAGTTTAGGGGACAACGATGGAGCAACCGTGCATCTGACATTTTGTGGCTGCAGAAGTGGGCAATATTCTGTTTGAGGTGGGTGTGAGTAGACTTGGCCTCTTTGTCACTTCAGGCCATCTGCCAAATAAGGGAGCAATGCAAGTTGCCAGCAATAAGCCTGAGCTATAAATGGTTAAGACTGAGGTGACCTTCCCTATTGCCAGTTCTTTGTTTGTGCCGCGGTTTAGATGCGGCTCAGATTGCAGAAGGTGGTGTAACTCTATCCATGCTTTCCAGATGAATCGGAGTCCATATACTTAGAATCATTTGTATAAATCCATGTAAGTGTGCCTCTGCCAGTGTTGGTGGGAGGGTAATAGCAGGTGGTGATGAAACGTCAGCTGCCTGGCACCCCTCTGTTGCTCCTGCTTTTTTCCTCCTGAAAAATACAAAATTCCAAAAGGTGAATTGATGCACAATATGGCAGTTGCCAAATCCAAGCTTCAAAACTGCTCCTTCCATCATGTGGTTTTAAATAAAATGGGTGGGCAGCGGGGGCAGGGAAATTGAAAAGAATGATTAGTCCCAAACGTTTGCAGTTCACTGGTCTTCTAAACGTTAACCACTTCCTTCAGTTGCTACCTAGAGCCCCTGCACGTACATTGTGCCTGAGCATTAATAGGAACCTATTTGGAATCAACTTCCCTTATCGATTGTCAATTTTCCAAACCTTCTCAATTTCAAAATCATGCAATTTAGTTTCTTGAATTAATTGAAATTAATTAAAATTTTTAAAAAAACAAACCACATAAATGAAGTTAATGTATTGTATACATTGCATTTTGTATGGATTTGTGGCCATTTGTAAGCATACACTTGGAAACTGAAAAAACCTTTGATTAATTAAATGTTTCTTACATATTGTAATCACCCTCAATTTCCACTATTACTGCATTACAAATTCTATTTGTAGAATTGATCATCATAACTTTGAATATTTGTAATAATATTCCAACATACAGAGTGTGGTAACAGTTGGATACTAGTGCAAAGGACATCTGACGCTTAAAGTTATATCAGCAATGTTACCTCATTACCGTTTTGTTAAAAGAATTTGTTGCCAAATTGAGGAGTTTTAGAGGCAGCTAAGTACAGCCTGTCCTGAGAAATGACCCAAATCTCAGCCATGCAAGGAGTTTGTGCTATTGCACTGGCTTTGAAATGATTTTGCTTTTGGTTGATGGGATTCACATCCAATTGTAAGCATCTGGTGGTATGGTGGCTTGCAAGACATATTACTGGGTGACTATACTGTTTCAATCTCAGTGGATTACCAATAACTGTATCTCTTGCAATAGGTGTTTGCATCTGAGATGAAAAAAATGTCAATAGTTTTCTCAGCAAGCCAGCTATTCAAATTGGCAGAGGTACATTTTGTTGCTGTATGTTGCTGTATCATGATTCTGTGAAGGATACCAAAACACTTCACATGCAATGAATTACCTTGTAATACTTGTGTTATATCTGTAAACATAGCAGCCATTTTATACACACCTAAGCCCTGCAAAAAGCAATAATATGATTGACCAGCTAAACTCATAGAAGAATCAGAGAATGATACATCACAAAAAGAGGGCATTTGGCCCATCATACCCATCCTAGCTCTTTGAAGGAGTTATCCACTGTCCCCACTACCTTGCCCTAGGCATGCAAATTGTGCCCTTTTTGCAAGTTATTACTGAATCTGCTTCCAGAACAACTCTCTCCACATTTCTCCTCATCTCACCTCTGATTCTTTTTTTATCTTAAATCTGCATCTTCTAGTTACCAACCCTTCTGCCATTGGAAACAGTTTCTCCTTACTTATTCTAGCAAAAGCATTCATAAGTTTAAAAACAAAATACTGCAGATGCTGGAAATCTGAAATAAAAACAAGAAATGCTGGAAATACTCAGCAGGTCTGTCAGCATCTGTGAAGAGAGAGGCAGAGTTAACGTTTCAGGTTAGTGACCCTGCTTCAGAACTGGTCACTGACCTGAAACATTAACTCTGCTTCTCTCTCCACAGGTGCTGCCAGACCTGCTGAGTATTTCCAACATTTCTTGTTTTTATTTCGTTCATAATTTTGAACACTTTTATTAAATCTCTCCTTAATCTTTGCTCTAAGGAGTACAAACACAGGTTTTCTAGTTTTTCAATGTAACTGAATTTTCACATCCCTGGTTCCATTCTGGTAAATCTCCTTGCACCCACTCTAAGAGTTTCTAAAGTGATGTGCCTTTAGCTGGGGCTGAGTTTCTGATAGAGGTCTGCTTAGCAGCAGATGTGGGTTAGAGTGAGAAGGATCTTCTGAAACCATCCCCTTTTCCAAGGTCGGGGAATTTGCATCTTGATGGGAGGCACCCACACCATTTATAGGGTAAGTAAGGTGAGGAGAGAGAATTGGCATCAGAGCCCCGCTGTGTAAGCAGGCTGGCATTACTGGGCCAATATGCCAAAAAGGCTTAAAAGTTTGGTGGCAAACTTGTTTACTGGGGGTGGGAGATGTTTCAGGAATGAAAGATAGCAATTATTGTTCATAGATTCAGTCATTAACCACAATCAAATGCCTCAGTAATGACACAGGTTTTGTCATGCATGCTAATTTAGCCCTCTCATACTGTTCCGTTCAGTAGCTCGTCTGACTCTGATGAATTAAGTAAATTTTATTTATCTTCAATCAACAGAAATGGCTATGGAAAGCAAAAGGCTGTTCATGAAGGTAAATTGTAGCTGATTGACTTTTAATGGGGCATCAATGGTGAGATTTATGTGTACTATCTAATTTATGAATTGTAAGAAAACATATATTTAATGTTAATGTTTACTCTGTTGAATAAACAGCAACTCTCTACAGTTAGTATAACCAAACATTGGAACACAATATCCACAAATGGTCCAATTTTATTTTACCAACTGTTTCGAACAATAAAGGTAGGGTGAAAAGAATTCCGTAAACGTTTTACTGTTATTTAGTTTTTGAGTTTCTCTATGTGTGTCTTGTTTATGTTACAGTAATAAAACTATCCCTGTGATCTGAAATGCTTTATTTCTGTAATATTATTGTTTTCCTACATCACAGTTATAAGCTGAAAACTTTTTTAAAATAGACTGGCCGAGGAAGGTGAGAATTTCCATGCACTTGGGAGCAATCTAAGGTTTAAAAGGGGTAATAGACAGTATCATCTTGAAAGCCCTTCTGCACATTCCTGTGAGTGTAGAATAGTCACCAACTTCAACCTAGTTCCTGTCCCATTTTGTTCTTTTAAACTAGGTGTATTAGAAAAACAAATTGAATGAATGTAATGTAGCACTGCTAACATTTCAGCATAATTATCACTGTGCTCTACCTCTGTAATTGGGGCCAAATAAACTACAGCCAGAGATCACATTAACCCTGCCTGCCATCTGTACTTCAACAAAGGTCATTAATATCTGATAAGTTTACTCTTGCAGACATTGGAAAGATTTCATGTATGCAAATGATGTACTCATGTTAAAGACGCTGATAATGTGGGAAAGCCCCTGAGGTAGAGCACCCAAACCAGGTAAAGGTCCCTGCAGAATGTCATGCTAGAGCCCATCAGACGTTGGCGGGCTATTAGAACTCAACTAAAACATGCTGTGAAACAGTTGTGGCGCTCAGAGAATTTTTTAAATGATCTCAGAGCTAAGGAAGAAAGTATTGTAGACTCATTGATCTATCATGATGATTAAATTAAGCCTCTCAGAGGAGAAATGTCTCCATTTGCCTTCATTTTACAATCAGAGGGGTTGGTTTTAACCTCACTGTCCACTACTCAAGTTGACAGTTAAAAGTGCCCAAGTTACTGACCCACCTTGGAGATGTGAGAAGTTGACAGCTCCTGAATATAATTTGTGTAACTCAGGTAGGATGTGACCAAGACTCTACAACTGAAACATAATTTCCTCACTTCTGTAATCCATCTTTTTGAGATCATTAGAGTGCGCAGAACTATGGCAGATGGGGTTCAATTTGTGGAAGTGTGAGGTTATCCACTTTGGATCCATGAAAAACAATTTGGAGTATTTTCTTATTGATGAAAGATTAAGAGCTGTGAAGCAGCATAAGAATTTATCTCTCAGTGTACACGCATCACTTAAAGGTGGGACACAGGCCCCACAAACTATTCAAAAAGGCTATTGGAACATTGGCCTTTATGTCAAAGATGCTAGACTACAAAAATGAGGAAGTGATGCTTCAGTTGCACAGAGCTTTGGTCAGACTACTTCTAGAGTATTGCATTCAGTCTTGGGAACTGCACCTTAGGAAAGATATATTAGCCTTGGAGGGTATACAGTGCAGATTCACCAGAATGACACCGAGGCTGAATGCATTGAATTATGAGGACAGATTGTGTATTGTATTCCCTGGTATTCAGAAGGCTGAGACATGATCTAATTGAGCTATTTACATGATGAAGGGTATTGATAGGGATGGTACTTAAAAATTATTTACCCTTGTGGGGAATCCAAAACAAGAGGACATTTTTTAAAAATTCATTCATGGGATGTGGCCATCGCTGGGTAGGCCAGCATTTATTGCCCATCCCTAATTGCCCTCAAGAAGATGGTGGTGAGCTGCCTTCTTGAACCGCTGCAGTCCATTTGGGGTAGGTACACCCACAGCGCTGTTAGGAAGGGAGTTCCAGGATTGTGACCCAGCGACAGTGAAGTAACGCTGATATACTTCCAAGTCAGGATGCTGTGTGTCTTGGAGGGGAACTTGCAGGTGGTGGTGTTCTCATGTATTTGCTGCCCTCGTCCTTATAGTTGGTAGAGGTCGCGGGTTTGGAAGGTGCTGTCTAAGGAGCCTTGGTGCGTTGCTACAGTGCATCTTATAGATGGTACACACTGCTGCCACTGTGTGTCGGTGGTGGAGGGAGTGAATGTTTATCGATAGTGTGCCAATCAAGCGGGCTGCTTTGTCCTGGATGGTGTCGGGCTTCTTGAGTGTTCTTGGAGCTGCACCCATCCAGGCAAGTGGAGAGTATTCCATCACACTGCTGACTTGTGACTTGTAGATGGTGGACAGGCTTTGGGGAGTCAGGAGGTGAATTACTCGCCTCAGGATTCCTAGCCTCTGACCTGCTTTTGTAGCCACGGTATTTATATGGCTACTCCAGTTCAGTTTCTGGTCAATGGTAGCCCCTCAGATGTTGATAGTGGGGGATTCAGCGATGGTAATGCTGTTGAATGTCAAGGGGAGATGGTTAGATTCTCTCTTGTTGGAGATAGTCATTGCCTGGCACTTGCGTGGCCAAATGTTACTTGCCACTTATAAGCCCAAGCCTGGATATTGTCCAGGTATTGCTGCATTTCTACAAGGACTGCTTCAGTATCTGAGGAGTCGTGAATGGTGCTGAACATTGTGCATTCATCAGCGAACATCCCCACTTCTGACCTTATGATTGAAGGAAGGTCATTGATGAAGCAGCTGAAGATGGTTGGGCCTAGGACACTACCCTGAGGAACTCCTGCAGTGATGTCCTGCAGCTCAGATGATTGACCTCCAACAACCACAATCATCTGCCTTTGCGCTAGGTATGAATCCAACCAGCGGAGAGTTTTCCCCCTGATTTCCATTGACTTCAGTTTTGCTAGGGCATACTTGGTCAAGTGCTAACTTGATGTCAAGGGCAGTCATTCTCACCTCACCTCTTGAGTTCAGCTCTTTTGTCCATATTTGAACCAAGGCTGTAATGAGGTCAAGAGCTGAGTGGCCCTGGTGGAACCCAAACTGAGCATCACTGAGCAGGTTATTGCTAAGCAAGTGCTGCTTGATGGCACTGTTGATGACACCTTCCATCACTTTACTGATGATTGAGAGTAGACTGAAAGGGCGGTAATTGGCCGGCTTGGACTTGTCCTGCTTTTTGTGGACAGGATATATATGGGCAATTTTCCACATTGCTGGATAGATGCCAGTGTTGTAGCTGTACTGGAACAGCTTGGCTAGGGGCGCGGCAAGTTCTGGAGCACAGGTCTTCAGTACTATTGCCGAAATATTGTCAGGGCCCATAGCCTTTGCAGTCTCCAGTGCTTTCAGTCATTTCTTGATATCACGCAGAGTGAATCAGTTTGGCTGAAGACTGGCATCTGAGATGTTGGAGACCTCAGGAGCAGGCTGAGATGGATCACCTACATGGCACTTCTGGCTGAAGATTGTTGCAAATGCTTCAGCCTTATCTTTCACGCTGATGTGCTGGGCTCCCCTGTTGTTGAGGATGGGGATATTTGTGGAGCCACCTCCTCCAGTTAGTTGTTTAATTGTCCACCACCATTCACGGTTGGATGTGGCAGGACTGCAGAGCTTAGATCTGATCCATTGGTTATGGGATGCTTAGCTCTGTCTATTGCATGCTGCGATTTGGCACGCAGATAGTCCTGTGTTGTAGCTTCACTCCATTTTGAGGTATGCCTGGTGCTGCTCCTGGCATGCCCTCCTGCACTCTTCATTGAACCAGAGTTTGTCTCCTGGCTTAATAGTAATGGTAGAGTGGGGGATATGCTGGGCCATGAGGTTACAGATTGTGGTTGAGTACAATTCTGCTGCTGCTGATGGCCCACAGCGCCTCATGGATGCCCAGTTTTGCATTGCTAGATCTGTTCGAAATCTATCCCATTTAGCATGGTGGTAGTACCACACAACATGATGGAGGGTATCCTCAATGTGAAGACAGGACTTTAGAACATAGAACATTACAGCACAGTACAGGCCCTTCGGCCCACGATGTTGTGCCGAACCTTTAACCTACTCTAAGATCAAACTAACTACATACCCTTCATTCTACTATCATCCATGTACCTATCCAAGAGTCGCTTAAATGACCCTAATGTATCTGCTTCTACTACCACCGCTGGCAGCGCATTCCATGCACCCACCACTCTCTGTGTAAAGAACCTACCTCTGACATCTCCCCGAAACATTCCACCTTAAAATTATGCCCCCTGGTGATAGCTCTTTCCACCCTGGGAAAAAGTCTCTGGCTATCCACTCTATCTATGCCTCTCATCATCTTGTACCCCTCTATCAAGTCACCTCTCATCCTTCTTCGCTCCAATGAGAAAAGCCCTAGCTCCCTCAGTCTTTCTTCGTAAGACATGCCCTCCAGTCCAGGTAGCATCCCGGTAAATCTCCTCTGCACCCTCTCTAAAGCTTCCACATCCTTCCTATAATGAGGCGACCAGAACTGAACACAATATTCCAAGTGTGGTCGAACCAGGGCCTTATAGAGCTGCAGCATAACCTCGCGGCTCTTAAACTCAATCCCCCTGTTAATGAAAGCCAACACACCATACGCCTTCTCAACAACCCTATCAACTTGGGTGGCAACTTTGAGCGATCTATGGACATGGACCCTAAGATCCCTCTGTTCCTCCACACTACCAAGAATCCTGTCTTTAAGCCTGTATTCTGCATTCAAATTCGACCTTCCAAAATGAATCACTTCACACTTTTCCAGGTTGAACTCCATCTGCCACTTCTCAGCCCAGCTCTGCATCCTGTCAATGTCCCGTTGCAACCTACAACAGCCTTCCACACTATCCACAACTCCAGCAACCTTCATGTCATCGGCAAACTTGCTAACCCAGCCTTCCACTTCCTTATCCAAGTCATTTATAAAAATCACAAAGAGCAGAGGTCCCAGAACAGATCCCTGCGGAACACCACTGGCCACCGAGCTCCATGCTGAATACTTCCCATCGACTACCACCCTCTGTCTTCTATGGGCTAGCGAATTTTGCATCCAGACAGCCAACTTCCCCTGTATCCCATGCCTCCTCACTTTCTGAATGAGCCTACCATGGGGAACCTTATCAAACGCCTTGCTAAAATCTATATACACCACATCCACTGCTCTTCTTTCATCAATGTGTTTTGTCACATCCTCAAAGAATTCAATAAGGCTTGTGAGGCATGACCTTCCCCTCACAAAGCCATGCTGTCTCTAATCAAACCATGCTTTTCCAAATAATCATAAATCCTGTCTCTCAGAATCCTCTCCAATAATTTGCCCACTACCGACGTAAGACTGACTGGTCTATAATTCCAAGGGTTATCCCTATTCCCTTTCTTGAACAAGGGAACAACATTTGCCACCCTCCAATCATCTGGTACTACTCCAGTGGACAGTGAGGACGCAAAGATCATCGCCAAAGGCGCAGCAATTTCTTCCCTCGCTTCTCGTAATATCCTTGGGTATATCCCGTCTGGCCCCGGGGACTTATCTGTCCTCATATCATTCAAAATTTCCAGCACATCCTCCCTCTTCACCTCAACCTATTCGAGCATATCAGCCTGTTCCACGCTGTCCTCACAACGACCAGTTCCCTCTCACTAGTGAATACTGAAGCAAAGTATTCATTTAGGACCTCCCCTACCTCCTCCGACTCCAGGCACAAGTTCCCTCCACTATCCTTGATCGGCCCTACCCTCACTCTTGTTCCATCCTTGGCCATCCTCTTGTTCCTCACATAAGTGTAGAACACCTTGGGATTTTCCTTAATGCTACCCGCCAAGACATTTTCATGTCCCCTTCTAGCTCTCCTAAGTCCATTCTTCAGTTCCTTCCTGGCTACCTTGTAATTCTCTAGAGCCCTGTCTGATCCTTGCTTCCTCAACCTTAAGTAAGCTTCCTTCTTCCTCTTGACTAGCTGTTCCACATCTCTTGTCATCCAAGGTTCCTTCACCCTACCATCCCTTCCTTGCTTCATCGGGAAAAACCTATCCAGCAGTCGCAGCAAGTGCTCCCTAAACAACCTCCACATTTCTGTCGTGCAGTTCCCTGAGAACATCTGTTCCCAGTTTATGCTCCCCAGTTCCTGCCTAATAGCATTGTAATTCCCCCTCCCCCAATTAAATATTTTCCCATCCCGTCTGCTCCTGTCCCTCTCCATGACTATAGTAAAGGTCAGGGAGTTGTGATCACTATCACCGAAATGCTCTCCCACCAAGAGATCTGCCACCTGGCCTGGTTCATTGCCAAGCACCAAATCCAACATAGCCTCCCCTCTAGTCGGCCTATCTACATATTGATTCAGGAAACCTTCCTGGACACACCTGACAAAAACTGCTCCATCCAAACTATTTGCACTAAGGAGATTCCAATCAATATTAGGGAAGTTGAAGTCACCCATGACAACAACCCTGTTACTTCTGCACCTTCCAATCTGTTCCTCCGTGTCTCTGTTGCTATTGGGGGGTCTATAGAAAACTCCCAACAAAGTGACTGCTCCTTTCCTGTTTCTGACTTCCACGCATAATGACTCAGTAGACAAACCCTCCTCGACGACCTCCCTTTCTGCAGCTGTGATACTATCCCTGATTAGCAATGCCACTCCCCCACCTCTTTTACCTCCTTCCCTATTCCTTTTGAAACATCTAAACCCCAGAACATCCAACATCTATTCCTGCCTCTGTGATATCCACGTCTCCGTAATGGCCACAACATTGTAGCTCCAAGTACTTTGTCTCCACAAAGACTGTGCGGTGGTCACTACTACCAATACTCTCATGGACATATGCATCTGCAGCAGGCAGATTGGTGAGGACGAGGTCAAGTATGTTTTTTCCTCTTGTTGGTTCCATCACCACCTGCCACAGACCCATAACATACCCATATCTAATCTTATAATTCGAGCTCGGCCACTTAGGAGTGAAATCAGGAAGTATTTTTTTCACATGTAAGGTAGTGGAAATCAAGAACTCTCTCTTCCAAAAGTCTGTGGATGCTGGGTCAAGTGGAATTTCAAAGCAGAGAGTGAAAGATTTTTGTTAGGTAAAAATATCAAGGAGTATGGACTAAAATTGGGTAGATGGAGTTGAGGGGCCATGATCTAATCGAATGGCAGAGCTTGAGGGGCTGAGTGGCCTACTCCCGTCCCTATGCTGAAAAACTTTCACATTTTAAGGACTCAGTGTCAGCATGAAAAACAATCAGGTCAAGTGTTAAAACCTGCTACTGTGACAGCAGTTCACAGTATTTCTTGTGACTGGTCATGGCTGAGTGTTACCAAAACAACGGTCGACAGTACTGCCTGTGACTGGTCACGGTTGAGTGCCGGGTGGTTGTTTAGTAACTCGGCCACCTCCAGAGTGCCAACAGCTTTGGGTGGTTGAGCACCTGGAGGAGGATAATGGCACCCTTGATAGAGAAAATGGCAGCAAAAGGTAGATGAACTAATCTTTGAATTAGCCAATGCATTCCATAACCTGAAAGCTGTGACGCAGGTACAGGACATATTAATAATTCGAGGGTAAATCAGAAAACAAACACTCTCAAAGAGCAGACTTTGTCACTCAAAATATTTTAATTAGTCCATAATTTTAGATCATTTATTTGTTTTGTTCACTCAAGTTGAACTTTAGTCAATGATATAACACTCTGCTATTTTAATAATAAATGCTAGCCAATCATTTAAACTGTGATTCATCAACAGTGGCATGATCGTGCGATATTCAGTCACAAAGCACTCCATTAAGAGAATAAGAAGTGTTACAGAAGAATTTTCTGCAGACAATGGACTCGGGCAATTATTAATTGATGTCCGTTTTGCAAGTTGCACTGCATCCTATTCAGTCATGGTCAGAGACTTCCCCCTTCCAACAGTGTATTTACACTCCACAGGTTTAGTCTAGATCAGGTGCCCAAGACGGAATTGACTCTGAAATGAAGCAGACTACCTCCTTCAAGAACTCTGCCTTTGACTGTTAAAGGGTGGAGCTGAGGGTGGGGGAGAATAAAAGGAAGACAAAGTGGAGCAAAGACTTGCATTTATAGAGCACCTTCCACAACCTCAGGATGCCTCAAAGTGCTTTACAGCCAATGAAGTACTGTTGAAATGTAGTCACTGCTGTAATGGAGAAAACACAGTAGAAAATTTGCATGTAGCAAGGTCCCACAAACAGCAATGTGATAATGATCAGTTAATCTGTTTTTGTGATGTTGATTGAGGGATAAATAGTGGCCAGGACACCGGGGAGAACTCTAATACAAAAGCAAAATATGGCAAATGCTGGAAATCTGAAACAAAAACAGAAAATGCTGGAAATACTCAGGCGGCACAGTGGCGCAGTGGTTAGCACTGCAGCCTCACAGCTGCAGGGACCCCGGTTCGATTCTGGGTACTGCCTGTGTGGAGTTTGCAAGTTCTCCCTGTGTCTGCGTGGGTTTTCTCCGGGTGCTCCGGTTTCCTCCCACAAGCCAAAAGACTTGCAGGTTGGTAGGTAAATTGGCCATTATAAAAATTGTCACTAGTATAGGTAGGTGGTAGGGAAATATAGGGACAGGTGGGGATGTTTGGTAGGAATATGGGATTAGTGTAGGATTAGTATAAATGGGTGGTTGATGGTCGGCACAGACTCGGTGGGCCGAAGGGCCTGTTTCAGTGCTGTATCTCTAATCTAATCTAAAAAAGGTCAGGCAGATGAAAGATCACATGGACGTGAAACGTTAACTCTGTTTTTCTCTCCACAGATACTGCCAGGGGATTCAGAATTTAACTTCAATTAATTAATGCAATTAATTCATAAAAATGTGGAATTGGAAGCTAGTGTCAGTAATGGTGCCATGAAACTGTCATTGATTGTTGTAAAAACCCATCTGGTTCACTAATGTCTTTTAGTGAAGGAAATCTGCTGTCCTTACCCGGTCTGGCCTGCATGTGACTCCAGACCCACAGCAATGTGACTGACTCTTAACTGCCCTTTGAAATGGCCTAGCAAGCCACTCAGTTGGAAATTAGGGATGGGCAACAAATGCTGGCCTTGCCAGTGACACCTACACCCACATCATAAATAAAATTCACCAAGAAACTTTACAGGAACTGTATTTTATCAATAATTTATCCAATTTTAGTGTGTCAATAACAAACTCAGTTATTGTGTGAAAGTCAAAATTAGCTGTTGATGATTTTGTTTCAAAATGAAAGCAAGAGTTAAAACTACAGAGGAGGCAGGAATTTGGATGCAAGACTTGTATTAACATAGTGCCTTTCATCACCTCAGGATGGTCCAAGGTGCTTTAGAGCTAAAGAAAAACCTTTGAAATGGGGTCATTGTTGTAATGTAGGAAAATACAGCAGCCAATTTGTGCACAGCAAGCTCCCACAAATAGCATTGTGATAATGACCAGATGATATATTTTGTTGGTGTTGGCTAAGGAATCAGTATTGGCCAGGACGCAGGAAGAGCTGTGTTGCTCTTCTTCGAATAATACCGTGGGAGCTTTTACATCCACTTGAGAGGGCAGACGGAGCCTCAGTTTAACATCTCATCTGAGAGACGGCACATCCGACAGTGCAGCACTCCCACAGCAGTGCAGTGAAGTGTCAGCCTAGATTTTGTGCTCAAGTCTCTGGCATGGGGCTTGAACTCACAACTTTCTGACACAGAGTCGGGAGTGCTAGCACCAATAGAGGTAGATACAATACTGAGTAGAGTAGACTAGTTTAGTTTAGAGATACAGCACTGAAACAGGCCCTTCGGCCCACCGAGTCTGTGCTGACCATCAACCACCCATTTATACTAATCCTACACTAATCCCATATTCCTACCACATCCACACCTGTCCCTATATTTCCCTACCACCTACCTATATTAGGGGCAATTGCTAATGGCCAATTTACCTATCAACCTGCAAGTCTTTGGCATGTGGGAGGAAACCGGAGCACCCGGAGGAAACCCACGCAGACACAGGGAGAACTTGCAAACTCCACACAGGCAGTACCCAGAATTGAACCCGGGTCGCTGGAGCTATGAGGCTGCGGTGCTAACCACTGCGCCACTGTGCCGTAGTAAAGGTGAAACTGGAACACAATTTTAATTTAATCCTTAACTGTAAGATGAGGAACATGTGTATAAGCTAGTAAAAAGCTATGCTACATGGAACAATTGCACCCACGTCTGTACTTCCCTTTGTTAATACAGTTACTTCCCATTCCTTTTCATCAGCAATGTTTCCTTTATTGTGTTTTTCTTCCCTTCTTAATCCTCATCCATGCTACCAAAAGTAGAATTTCTACCCTATCTCCCACTGCCCCCACAAAAGTCACTGGCCTCGATGTTAGCCCCCATTTCCCCCCCATGACAATCAGGAGAGGGTGGAGTCAGAGTGCCCCAGATACGCCACACACGCACCCTGCACCTTTTCTTTTCTGGCGACGGATATCATGGTGTCCAACTCTCCCGCCATGCAAAATTTAAAATTAAATGCTGCTCTGCAGTTTTCCGAAGGGAGCTGCTGGCTCCACAAGGTGAGTGCCTCTTCCAGCACTAGTTGTGGGCCAGAAAGAGTAGGAGTGCTACACCCACATCCCCACCCCCAACCCCTCAAGGAAGCCTTTGGCCTCGCTCCTGGCGATCACAATTTCTCTCTTCTCCACCCTTCCAAAGGCCAAGCTCCTTCCCCAATGGCCTCTCTCCCCCTCCAGTTGCAATGGTTGAACTTTCCCCCATCTCTGCTCCCACCCCCAGTTTCCGGGGACTGTCTGCAAGGGCCCCCAGATGGCTGCCAGGTGGGAAGCACATCTCAAAATCGACAATGAGGTCCTGCTGTTAAGTTCAGCATGACATCTGTGGCCCCTGTTCTTGCCAGATTCATCAGCCATTTTTGGACTCCCCAAACTCTCCGCACCATATCAGGGCCATTGACTCCTAACTGATGTGTGCTTCCATAGATGCCAGACATGGTTCAGTACTTCAACCCAGTGCTATTATTCATTTTTGAGTATGACAGTGATTTCTGGAAGGATTCCCAACTGCAGGACCTCTGCTCAGCCCTTTGGCCTATTCTGCAAAATATTCTAATAACTCCCATGTTCAATACACAGACAGCCTTCAAGGAAGTTCACATTTTTTACATAGCATTGATGCAACTAAGCAGGACAAACTGGTTTCTGTTCCCATTCTAAAATGCTGGACCTACTCTTAAATGGGTACCATTTTCATGGCTTTTGATGAATTAAAAGCAGTTTTTGTGCTGCAGACGTGCTCCAACTAAGAACTAAGGACTATTCACCTCACGGGGGGCTCACACAGTCAGCCGAGAGAGCCTTTTGTCCCAAATAGTTCATGGTGAATTCAAATCCAAGTTGCAGAGGTGAAAGAACCTTTGTTACAGTGCACAGTGATATGAGGGGGAAGTTTTAACAAATGATTAGAAAGGAGATGAGAAAATATTTTTTTACCCAGAGGGCGGTGAGGGTCTGGAACTCACTGCCTGAAAGGGTGGTAGAGGCAGAAAACCTCATCTCACTTAAAAGGTGCCTGGATGTGCACCAAATGCTGGAAAGTAAGATTAGGCTAGATGGCTTTTCTTTCTCGGCCTCTTTCTGTGCTGTAAGCTTTCTATGATTCTACCCCTTACATACACACACAACAGAAACCAGGTGGACGGGCAGTTAAAATGTGATTTACTCCTTCAGATCCTGCTGCCCTCCTTGTGGGACCCAATATTAACCTGGTCTTTAAGCAGGACAGAGGGTCACCCACAAAAAGCAGGCAGGCCCGTCTTTAAATATGCAAATCAGGCTCTGATGACAGTATCAGGGTCCAACTGCCATCTTAATTTGAGGTTGTCAGGTCTTCCCTGCCATGCCATGCCAAACCTGTCAGGTAGAGGTGCCAGGGCCAGAAGATGTCCAGAAAGTTTAAATTTAATTTGTTTTAGTTTCCTTGTGGGCTCAGTGAAGCACTCCAACTCCGGACTTCCCTTCCCTGATCACAGCTCCTCCCGACTCTGCCCAATACCACCACCACCCGCCATCCACCCCCCAACCCCACCGATCCCAACTTCCCCCCCTACTTACCTTTGTGCCAGGGCCATTCCCATGTGTCTGAGCAACAACCTCCTGCTGCCAATGTCTCCTCTAACTTTTTTTGTGTTGTGTGCGGGCTGTTCATTTCAATGCAGGGTACCTTTAAATTTTTTTGCTTGCAAGCGTATTATCGTAAAGAGGTAACTTGGGAGCAGCCTGCGCACATATATAGCTGAGAGGGAACTTTGCTTGTTGCCCAGAATCCCCCTATTGCCTGCTGGCCAATTAATACCTTGTTCAGCCTAAAGGGCATGCAAATTAGTCCAGGCAGTTCAAATCTCTTGGGCTTCACACGATGGAGACCCGGATGGTTTCCAACCCACCTCATCACCCAGCTTCCCCATCAACACACCAATCCTACTCTTGAGTAAAATCAGCACTCTAATGTCTGGCTATGTCCTGTTACGGTACTTGAACACTCCTGCATATCCAAAAGAGTTAAATCGGCTTTGAGCACTTCAGGGCAGATCCCTGCCAAATCAGACTGTCTGTTGTGTTCAGCAAATGCAAAGTAAGCCCAGTCTGGGTGAGTCAATGAAAACTTGAGCTCATATTCTGGCTCCAGTCTTGCACTGCATTAACAACAACAAAGGCTGAGGCATTGTAGGGGGAGGGGAGAGCAATGAGCACAGAGCATGGCAGTGACCTCTTGAAAAATGATTACCTCACCGTGCCAATGCTGCAATTCTCTCTGCATGAAAATGATGCAGACACAAACATTCTTGTGCTAGGAGAAAACTCTGTTGGTCACTGATGCTTCCTTGCCACCAAACTAAAAGGAATTGCAGCAATATTAACTCAGTGTTGTCTCCACACTACAACTACAGTCTCTCAACAAATAGATCTCCAGAATTAGGAATTTTTTGAGGCCCTGGGCTCCTGCTGCAAATATCCCCCACACCTCCCCACCGACCTATTAAAACACAATGGAATATTTACATACTGCATTAATGAGTTTTAACCACCAAAAATGGGTGAGTTGGGGTTGGACCAGATGTTAACATTTTTTTAAACTTCTGAAACCCAACTCCAACATGCCTGCTTCAGGGTTTAATGGAGGCGGGACAATGGGTGGGCAGCCAACCCAGTCCCAGGAAATGGGTTAGCAATTTAAATATTTTAATGAGGCCGGTAGCCTCTGATTTAACCTGCTTAGCTGGTTTTTACAGTGGCCAGCAGGCTTTCCCAGGCCTCGGGAAAGCCGGCAGCTGAAAGGAGCTGAGGAAAGCTTCAGGAAGAAGGTAATTACTTTTGCAGCACTGCTTGTGGGCCAGGAGGAGCAGTTATTCTTCCTCCCCGGCCCCAAGAGCTACCCACCTCCCCCATCAGAGCCCACTCCATGTAAAGATCTGAGGGATCGAAGCCTCTCTGCAACACTCCCTCACCCAGGGATCGGGTCTTCCTCCCAAGTCCCAGGTCATGGATCAAACATACCTGCTCCTGTGGCCTGCTCCGGAGTCCTCCCTGTCCAACTGGAAATCAAGCTGTCAATCCGGCTGATTTCCAGATGGGAAATCTGTCCAGTACAAAAGAGATAAAACTCCACAGCATGGAAAACCTGGATTTCAGGGATTCCTGTCCAAAATCTTGCACTACTACTCCTGCCCTGCCTACATAACCCACTTCTATTAATATCCAGGCCAATAATGCAGCAAATCTTTTCACAGCATACGATGCTTAATTGAAACTGATCCAGAGGTTGGATGAGGTGTTTCTATGTTATGGTAAGTTTTACCAGGGTTTCCATATTTGGCTATTGGTTTTGGGCTGTGCATTAAACTGCCCTTGTCAACAGAGGACAACTAATCAATATCTGTAGGAGAGTGCAACTGGTTTACAATCTATTGAAGTCTTTAAATTAAATACAATCACAATTATATATTACATTGCATTTGTTATTCCTTGCATGCCGTATAACAGTACACACGGTTCTCTGTAAATGTAGCACTACCATGCTCCCAGCATTTAGATCCACTGAGGGAGACCGCAGTCAAAGACTAAGGGAGAAACATTTGATGAGGCCTGTTTATAGGTGCGGAGATTGTGATGCAAGATTCTCTTGTGCCTAGTCAGGTAGAGGCAAGCAGCACACAAACTTCATGCTGCCTGCTTATCAACATGATTACACTATGCAGCCCAGTGTGAAATGTGTTGCTGACTGGCTGCACACTCAACAGGGGCCCCAGCAGCATGCATGGCTAACATGTCACAAAGCTATCCTGGAGCTCTTAAACCAGCTCCTCTGAAAGGGAGGTGCACGCAGGATAGAGCAGCTGCTGCAACAGTCTCAGGAAAGCTTGGATTGAAAGTTCATGACAGCAAATGGGGCAACAGGCAGACAGAGAACACCCAGGATTTCAGATGTGGTGCTAGAGGCCTTAGGAAGAGATGCCATGTTTCCACAGGGGGTCGGGAGGCTCTCAAGGCACACCCTTAGATTCTGGCCTTAAGGGGCTGGCTGCAGTGTTGGAAAAAGTTTAATGACCTCCAACAGGTGGTCAAAGTCAGTGAATGCATCTTCTAATCTCCTAGCCACTGCACCACCAACCTCTCACACTGCTCAATGTACCATACTCCCATCACTGTCCCCCATCACTCGCTCAACAGCAATCAGGACCCATGCCTAACATTCAGAGACTCCACCTCACCCTCACATACTGATCAATGCTGCCAGCCTCCCACTCATCTCTCACTACTTCTATGTACCTCCAGCTATTCAGCTATGGCAGGCATATCACCCAAATACATTGTAACACACTTACTGGCATTCTTCCCTCTCTCTTGCAGGACAAGGTGGCACATAACCGCAGGGAGCAGCAGAGAACCTGAAAGGGGCAGGCTTGCCTGCATTGACAGAACCCTCTGGAGGCGACGATTCCCCCCATCACAAGGCCGGCTGGAACTGAGGCCATTGCATCCAGCCTTTCTGAGAACATTCCGGTTAACGGTATGTTCCTGCTTTATGCCCCTTCTCAAATCCCACTTCACGCTCATCCTGCTATCTGGCATGAAGTGCAATCTGCAGATGGTGTGACCATGGACATTTTCCTTTCCACCCTCACCCTTCCCTCACCCCAACCCTCCACTTCTGCTTTTCTGCTTTCAGATGCCAAAGATTTATCACCTGGCCAGTCAGTGCAGCCTCACCATGAAGGGCGAGAATAACACCAGACCTCTGATGAAGAAGCACCATTGCTTGGCCTTACACTTGCAGCTACCAGCTCAGATACTGACACTGAGCAAACCTTAGAGGGTAGTATACCGTGGGATCAGTAAATGATGATCACCATCTGTAGCCAGACCAGGGGGAAAGGATAGCTGTGTGCCAGCTCACTGGAGGGAGAGGTCACAGATGGGTTCTGCTGCAAAGAACTCAGATGAGGACTTTGTTGGGTGGCGTGCAGGAGAATGCTGATGGTCATACACACTGAGGTGCTTGGTGCATTGACAGGCCTGCCAGACAGCCTCTTGTCACTGTCAAGGAGCTTGGAGGAGTCCGGCTCCAACCTGGCACAGGGTTTCATGCAGAGATTGGAGCCCATCCTTTCCAGCACGGAAGTGGTGTCCAACTTCTATGACAGCACTTGCGGATCCACCCCTGATGCAGGGTCTGGTCACCAATGTCTCAGCTTCCATTGCAGCACCCATTGTCACCCATAAGTCACCCATTGTCTAAGTGCTGCATTGGGAGCTCAGACTGAGGTCATGAGATCCATGTTTGTTACCATGCAAGCCCAGCTAATTGTTGTCCGTGGATTGTTTTCCTATACTTTCTTGCAAATGTCACAGTGGTATCTCCATTAGGTGTGGCATTCAAGGAGCAAACCACTCCCAACGTGATTAATGGAAATTGGCAGATAATGAAACTTAGCGATACCTTCAGCTAAAGAAAGTGTGGTGTTCGGTTGAATAGTCTATTTCTGTGCTGACATTTACTATGTAAATTTTGTGCTACATCTTGTCCTATGAACATTTTGGCAGATGATTTCTGTAGATAATGGCCGGAATTTTTCGTTGGCCGGGTTGGCCCGTCCACCAGCTGAAAAGTTGATGGCGAGCTCGCCTCCGCTGGACCTGGGGAACCAGACTGGGATTTTTCGCTCCCCAGGCCTTTAATTGGTCTTGGGCGGGACTTCCACCTCCTTGAGGCAGGAAGTCCTGCCTAATGGAGCAGCCGGCCATTCAGCGGGCCAGCAGCTCTCAGTCCCAGCAGTGCCACTAGGTGCGGTAGCCACTGATGGAACTACACCCAGCTTCAGGTGGCAGAGGAAGGATGGCCTGGGAAAGTGGGTAAGTTCAAGACAATCAGTCGAGCCCCGGCGAGGCGAGGTCGATTAGGGGGGCGGGGGGAGTGTTGTGCATTGGGGGCAGTTGGGGCTTTGGGGGCGGTCCTTCATGGGGCACAGGGTGCATGATCAGGAGGGCCACCCACAGCCTGCATGAAGCCTGACTGATTTTGAAGCCTCATCTGCATGCCAGCCAAGGGTAAAATACCCACAGCAGCGGACGGAGACCCTTAAGTGCCAGTTAATTGGCCACTTAATAGTCTTGATTGGCCTGGGCTGGGCGGGCCATTTCTCGCCGTCACTGCCCTGTGTAAAATTGCAGTGGGGGCGGAAGGGGATTGGGAATGGCCCCCCGCCTCCCACTCAATGTTACACCCCCCAATCCCTGCCACCAGCCTGCTCGTTTGGGGGGTGGGGGGTGTTAAAATTCTGGCCAATGGTTTCATTGTATTTTAACCTTTTTATCCAAGCCCACATTTAATTTCTGTTACTTACTAATACCGCTAAAGAATGACACACATACTATTTAATGGGTAATAAAAAGTACCAAAAAATGAGTTCACAATTTAGATGTTATTTGTAAGACAATCAAATCCCTGAATGAAATTTTTGATGGAATAGATTAGGCAAAAATCCCTGAAATCATGTAAAAAGAATTGGATGCTACAATGGGAGGGAGGTGCACTAGGTTATCTTTGGATGGATGAACTAAGATTGGCTGAATAATGTTCCTCATTGTTAATTATCTTGTGAACTTGTGGTCAGGCCTCAAAAACACCATGCCTGGCAAAGAACCAAGACAGCTGGTTATGGTTCAGCATGGCCTCCACATTGCCAGCGCCACAAGAGCTGTTGTGACCACATCTCAACATTTTGAATCAAACGCAGTACAAAATGCCAGCAGTAGCACTTCCCAGACCAATTCTCCTGCCTCTGTAACTTTGCTGTGGATAATATTCTGGAACTCTGCAGGTAAATCTTTTTTTAAAGAATTTCACGTGCAACTTGCACAGTAGACAATTCATTCATCCTTGGTCAGGACGGAATATTTACTCTTGATCTCCGAATGTGCACTGCAGAATCACATCAAAAAAGTATCTAAATATTTCTGAGTGGTTCTGTTGCCTTTTTTGGTCCTGAAGAATAAACCTTCTCTTCTGATGTCTTGCTCTGGGTTGATTTTAATCCTTGTTACCATGTATCCTTTTGTAAGAAATTGAGGATTGGAGATCTTGCATTCCAATCTTCCCAGGATTCTTTCAGTCTTCCACCTTTCCCAGATTGATAAAATAAATATCACCTGGGAAATAAATTCCAGGGCCCGAGCAGCACTTGTGACACTGTTGCAGTATCTCCTGGCTGTATGGAAATAGATACCAAAACCAGCTCCACACCCAATGGACATTTCAACGTTTATGGAGACAGGACTCTGCAACCAATCCCTCCACACACAATCCAAAATTTATCAAGAGCAATTTGCCAACTAGTGAGGATTGTAGAATAGAATAGCATTTCTAAATGTAATGTGGCAATGTTGCCAATAGATTTTGTGCACTTTTGTCATAAACCTGTGGAAAATCAGAGGCAACGATTTTAACTTTACCCTTGTAGCAGAAACTGGATGGGCGGGCAGTTAAAATCACCCGGCTACTCTGAAAATGCCGGAAGCTGACAGTTTCCAATTTTATCCTGATCAACTGAACGGGAGGCAAGGAGATTCGTCCAAAATCAGCTGGGTCCTTATTACATATGCATGTCATCAGGATCCAACTACTATTTTAACTTGAGAGAAAGCCACAGTGAGTTTCCTTCCAGCTCAACCCAGCGGCAAAGAGAATTGGGGCCAGAAAAGGCCCAAAAAGGTAAACATTTTTCAATTGTTCTTTCGCTTTCCTAGGCTGGCGCGGAGAAGTAAGAGTGCTCCTCTGGGCCCCACAAGGCAAGCTTAGACTTCCTCGGGCACAGATTCACCCACGCTTTGTGATCATGAACCCCACTGAAGAATTACCTTGGCAGCCGATCCTGCCACTGACCCGGTTTTGACAGGTGGGCTCAGGGCCAAACAATTTTCTGCTGATTCCAACCCGGAATGTTTGAGGAGCAGGCTTATGGGAATCAAAATACCCTGGCCCTCATTTCTGGAACAACACTGCCCAGCCACCCAAAACTGGCTCAGAGTTAAAATCAGAGCCAGAGTCCCAAAAGAAACTAATCATGTTCAATCAGGCATGGGGAAAGAAAAGCCATTGCCAATAAACCTGAAAACGACAACTTACCCCAGATAGGCCTGATGGTAGTATTGCATTCTGCAGTTTTCATTTCCTTATTGACCATAGGATAGTGGCTCATACCGTGCTGTGTCTCTGACTGAAAGCTAAATGCACACTGCCCTTTTTACTCCACCACCACTACAAATACACAGTGCTTGCTATCAAAAATAACCGTTTCCAGTTTTCAGATGTACATATACAGAATAGTGGACATAGGCAACTGTTTTTTTTTATATTTTAGTCTCAAATACTTGCCTTCCTGGAGCTTGCATATTTGTGCATAATCTGCACAAAATAACATAACTGGAGTATATTCTCATACTGCACTGACTGTTAACATTTCCAACCCTAGTTCATCTTGAAGTGGTCCCCAAAACTGGTCCCATGGTGCTTTCCTGATCTTAGCTGGTTCATTTAGGGTAGTGCAGAACTGGCCAAGGGAGAGTAGGAATGAAACAAAAGGGAAAGGTGGAATGAGAGAGAAAGAGGAAAAATGAGGGTGCAGATAAACCCATCCCATTTATAGACATTAATGCACAAAAGAAGCATTGCTAGAATCTTGGTTATCAGCCACCTAAGCATTCTTTCAATCTGAAAGTGCACACAGGAAGGAGGACTCTAAATGGGGAGGGGGAAGTTATTTAAAAGCACAGAGGGGAAGGAAGGAAAAATAGACTTCTGAGAGCTGCAATGATAATATGGCTAAATAATAATATGAACTCAGACAAGCACTTGAATATGTTAAGCATGGCTGTGACAAGTTTAGTCAGCTGGTAACTCAGTAATCCCATCGCGAAAAAAAGATTATTATTCTATTTATTTCACCCAACAATAAGTCCACACCCTTTCATTTTTCAAAATGTATATTTTTGCTGTTTTTGTGGTCAATATAAAAGAAGAATTGCAACTAGGTTGGAGGATGGCAGAAGTGATTAAAATCTGGAGACTGCAATCTTTTCTAGCCTCAATCTATACAAGTACAATAGGCATATCAGAGAGGGAAAGGAGTTTAATCTCACTGCCAGACCTCCATATAAGATTCTAATGATTGAGACTGAGTGATAAAATAGTACAATTGCACATGAACTGCCGCTTCACACTCTCAGTCTTATTCCTCCTTTCTGTTTCCCTTACTGCCCCTCAGATGGCCCAGTTAATATTCCAAAGAGTTACCCAAACTTTGTTGAATTCCCTGTTTACTTTTAAGACTTTAAGTATTTATTTCAAGGGAGAAAAATCTAATTTCTTCCATCATGAAAGATAAATAAACTTGCATTATCTTTTCCAGTTGCATAAAATGGATTGTAAAGGAAACCAAGTGCCATATTGCATCACTTTAACACTTCTGTTTAATGATATCCTGAAGAGCTCCAAATGGAACAGCAGCAGCTTTAAAAATAAGGAGCCCTGTGAACTGTTCACTTGATTTCCAACTGAAGGAATGATGCTGGAAGGAGACAATTCTGAAGTTAAAGACAGGGAAGAGGTCAATAAACTTGCTTTTGAACTTCCATTAAATAAAGGTGTTTTTGTCATTTTACTGCTAGAGAGGGTTGCAGCTCATTCATTCATTTCATTGGTGTTGGAATGACCATAAGCACCATCCTGAGTGGAACATGGTGGAGGAAGAACTGGGGTTCAATGCACAAGAACTGTTCAATCTGACACCAGCAAGAAGAACATAGAATCCCTTTTGTACCTATCAACTGAATTAACAAAGGTAAATTAACATTGTGCCCTTCTGCAAGTACATGTTATCTGTTATAAACAACAGACATCTATTTCACATAATCTTCACACCGCCACGCCAAGTTGGTCGTGGAACCAACACTGTCTCCCTCATCCTCTGCCCATGTCCATGTCCCTCTCCTCTCTCTCATGAACCCTATACAAAACACAAAGTTGTCATGTTACATATTGCACAAGCTATGGCTCAGGTCTTAAGAGATCTCTCAAGGCTGGTTCAGGCACAGTTCTGTGACCTGTTTCACTCTCAGTCCCATGTTGTGCAGGAACTAATTTCTGCTTTACTCTCGGTTCCTAACTGGACAGCTCAACTTTGCCTAATTCCAATTTCCAGTGTGTGTTAGGTGCTCAGTTTCACCACAGTGCTGAGTCAGAAATAACACAGGACAAGATGAAAGAGTAAAAATGTAGCAAAAATCATCAAACCTGTACTTTCCATAGACCCCATCCACAAGGTGCAGCAAATGGCCCAAAAATCAGTTCAACTCCCAGGCAAGGCTATTCACTGATTGGATTAGGGTCTGCACATTCATTCAAATTGGGGATGCCCAAGATTGTGGCATTGTCACTATGTATCAAGATCAATCCAATCAACAACAGGAATTAAAGTATAATATCTAAGTTGTGGCTAATCTCAATATTTCAATGGAATCGGTGCCAATTCAGCCCATTCAAGCAACTACAGTTACTGTGCTTTTACATTGATTACTGCCACAGGACAAATGAACGAAACTTCACAATCAATACTATTTTATATTAGATTTAATAATGAGCTTGAGCTTGATTTAGGCTGCATTTATAAATGCAAACACTGCTGTTTACAACTGGCCTATCAGGGAGATAGATATTGCTAAAATTTAGAGCCTGTAATGTACCATTACCAATATTGGAATTACAGTTTTTCTCATATTATGGTCATTACCAGCTTTGAGGAACTTGTTCATGTTGGAATGTATGCTAATGAACGCTGCAGAGCTGTTATGACAATAGGCCCAAACTAAACAAAATAACAAGTATTATGAATGCGACAAAATGTGCTAGCTCTTTGAAATAATTCTGTTTGATCTCTTGACCCCTTCACTGTGGTAAGCAGGCCTAATCCTGAGAGGACCACTCATTCATCCTCTAAACAACCTCTTGTTTTTAGCTATTATCAATCAGCTATTCTGAGTACGCCAGCACTGTTGTTTTTTTGCCATTTCAAAGGGCCCCAGTGTCTTTTTTGTGGTGAGGTAAACTCTAATGTAACTATATCAACACAGTAATGGCACTTCATTGATCTCCTCAGTGCTCCAATGATGAGTCACTGAGTATCATGCATATAAGGTAATGTGTAGGTCTCCAGTTGGTTAACATGGCATGAGTCATTTCATTGGTAATTTGGCACAGTGACGTTGTTTGTGGGCTTGAGAGTTATTTTAACACCAACACAGTGATGTCGGTTGATTTTTGCTCTGAACTTGAATTAAAGATATTAAGGTTGTTAAATTTAATTAATTTTTACACTGGGGAAAAATGACAGCAGGAAAACTAATTAGCTGATATGATTTCTCGTGTTGCCGATTGAGTACTGATTTTCTTTTAAACCACAGCTGATATTTCAGACAGAGCTTCACTCAGAAAATGGTTTTATGAAGAAACTGAATAATTAAAATGAGTTTGTCTGGACTAAAAACTGATGATCTGACTTAAAAAATATAAGGCAGTCCTACATTTTCTTTGTGATATTAAACAAGACCGAGAGGCTGTTTCTGTTTCTATGCCTGATCTCTGTTTCTAATGATATGAAGTTTTCTTCCCTTATTTACCACAGGAACATATAATGTATACAAGGATGGAGAAATTTTGGTTAAAAAGTCAGGATAAGCATAAAACAGGATTTCCTATTTTGTACTCATGCTCAACTTTATTTGCAAAAGTTAGGTTTTTAGAATTGTTTTTATGATTGTGCTTTAAAGGCGCAAAATAATTACATTATATCGTCTCATGTGACAGTGTTGTTAAATTGTAAATATTAATTATTATTTTCTCTTTAAATTTCATTTGATTGGACAAGTCCCTAAATGTGTTGTTGCTAATGTTTCCTGCAATGACCTGTTGGAATCCGTCCAATCAGGATTCCACTCATCCCATGGAACCAAAGCAACATTAACCAAAATCACAAATGACAGTCTCTTTGATTGCCATTCTGGTGCATCACCCCTCTTTGTCCTGCTTGACCATTCTGTACCTTTGACAGAATCAGCCACATCATCCTCCTCCAATGCCTCTTCTCCATTGAGCAGCTTAGTTGGACTGCCCCTGCTTAGTTCCACTCTTACTTATCCAACCACAGCCAGAGTATCTATAGTAATGGCTTCTCTTCCCACCCTTACATATTTACATTGGGATTTGCCAATAATCTTTTTTTAATTCATTCAAGGCACATGGGTGTTGCTGGCAAGGCCAGCACTTATTGTCCATCCCTAATTGCCCTTGAGAGCTTGGCGGTGAAGCACCTTCTTGAACAGGTATTTTGCACCGATCTTCACCATATACAAGTAACATCCCAGAAATAGTACATCAGTAAATGGAAGGGAGAGAGGAACTCAAGAAAATTACAATCACCAGGGAAGTGGTACTGAGCAAATTGTTGGAGCACCGGGCTGACAAGTCCCCAGGTCCTGATGGACTTCATCCTAGGGCTTAAAAGAAATGGCGAGTGAGATAGTTGATGCGTTGCTTTTAATTTTCCAAAATTTCCTAGATTCGGGGAAGGTCCCATGAGATTGGAAAATAGTAAATGTAACTCCTTTATTCAAAAAGGGAGGGAGACAGAAAGCAGAAAACTACAGGCCAGTTAGCATAACATTTGTCTTAGGGAAAATATTGGAAGCTATTACTAAAGATGTTATAGCAGGGCACTTAGAAAAATTGAAGGTAATCAGGCAGAGTGAACATGGTTTTGTGAAATGGAAATCATGTTTAACCAATTTATTGGAGTTCTTTGAAGAAGTAACATGTGCTGTGGATAAAGGGGAACCAATGGATGACAGAGAGAGGGAGACTGCTGGGTAAGTGAGGTTACATATTTGGGCAGTTGCTTTACCCGAAACACTACTCGGGTAGTGTCTCCCACCCATCCTCCTCTTCGAACCAAAAAAAAAAGTTCTGTCCGTCGGATTGCTAAGCTAACAAGTTTTGACTTTTTTTTTTGGTTTTCAGTAGATTTGTGGGGAATTTAGAATAGTGGGAATGGAGGTTAAGGCAGTTGTATGTTCCTCCTGCAGAATGTGGGAGGTAAGGGTCGCCAAGAGTGTCCCTGCTGACTGCATCTGCGGGAAGTGCACCCAACTCCAGCTCCTCGAGAACCGCGTTAGGGAACTGGAGCTGGAGCTGGATGAACTTCGGATCATTCGGGAGGCGGAGGGGGTTATTGAGAGGAGTTATAGGGAGGTAGTCACACCTCAGGTAAAAGAAGTAGGTAGATGGGTTACCGTCAGGGGAAGGAGAGGGAACCAGCAGGCAGTGCAGGGATCCCCTGTGGCCATTTCCCTCAACAACAGGTATACCATTTTGGATACTGTTGGGGGGGACGACTTACCAGGGGTAAGCAATGGGGTACAGGTCTCTGGCACAGAGTCTGCCCCTGTTGCTCAGAAGGGAAGTGGGAAGAGAAGCAGAGCATTAGTCATTGGGGACTCCATAGTTAGGGGAACAGATAGGAGGTTCTGTGGGAACGAGAGAGACTCACGGTTGGTGTGTTGCCTCCCAGGTGCCAGGGTTCGTGATGTCTCGGATCGTGTTTTTGGGATCCTTAAGGGGGAGGGGGAGCAGCCCCAAGTCGTGGTCCACATAGGCACCAACGACATAGGTAGGAAGAGAGATGGGGATTTAAGGCAGAAATTCAGGGAGCTAGGGTGGAAGCTTAGAGCGAGAACAAACAGAGTTGTTATCTCTGGGTTGTTGCCCGTGCCACGTGCTAGCGAAGCGAGGTATAGGGAGAGAGAGGAGTTGAACTAGTGGCTGCAGGGATGGTGTAGGAGGGAGGGTTTTGGTTTCCTGGATAATTGGGGCTCTTTCTGGGGTAGGTGGGACCTCTACAAACAGGATGGTCTTCACCTGAACCAGAGGGGTACCAATAACCTGGGGGGGAGATTTGCTAGTGCTCTTCGGGGGGTTTAAACTAATTCAGCAGGGGTATGGGAACCTAAATTGTAGTTCCAGTGTACAAGATGTTGAGAGTAGTGAGGTCAGGGATAAGGTTACAAGGACGCAAGAGGGCACTGGCAAGCAAGAACTTGGTTTAAAGTGTGTCTACTTCAACGCCAGGAGCATCCAGAATAAGGTGGGTGAGCTTGCAGCATGGGTTGGTACCTGGGATCTCGATGTTGTGGCCATTTCGGAGACATGGGTAGAGCAGGGACAGGAATGGATGTTGCAGGTTCCGGGATTTAGATGTATTAGTAAGAACAGAGAAGATGGTAAAAGAGGGGGGCGTGTGGCATTGTTAATCAAGGAGGGTATTACGGCGGCAGAAAGGACTTTTGAGGACTCGTCTACTGAGGTAGTATGGGCCGAGGTTAGAAACAGGACAGGAGAGGTCACCCTGTTGGGAGTTTTCTATAGACCTCCGAATAGTTCCAGAGATGTAGAGGAAAGGATAGCGAAGATGATTCTCGACAGGAGCGAGAGTAACAGGGTAGTTGTTATGGGGGACTTTAACTTTCCAAATATTGACTGGAAATACTATAGTTCGAGTACTTTAGATGGGTCAGTTTTTGTCCAGTGTGTGCAGGAGGGTTTTCTGACACAGTATGTAGACAGGCCAACCAGGGGCGATGCCACATTGGATTTGGTACTGGGTAATGAACCCGGCCAGGTGTTAGATTTAGATGTAGGTGAGCACTTTGGTGATAGTGATCACAATTCGGTTAGGTTTACCTTAGCGATGGGCAGGGACAGGTATATACCGCAGGGCAAGAATTATAGCTGGGGGAAAGGAAATTATGATGCGATTAGGCAAGACTTAGGATGCGTAGGATGGGGAAGGAAACTGCAGGGGATGGGCACAATCGAAATGTGGAGCTTATTCAAGGAGCAGCTACTGCGTGTCCTTGATAAGTATGTACCTGTCAGGCAGGGAGGAAGTTGTCGAGCGAGGGAGCCGTGGTTTACTAAAGAAGTTGAAGCGCTTGTCAAGAGGAAGAAGAAGGCTTATGTTAGGATGAGACGTGAAGGATCAGTTAGGGCGCTTGAGAGTTACAAGCTAGCCAGGAAGGATCTAAAGGGAGAGCTAAGAAGAGCAAGGAGAGGACACGAGAAGTCATTGGTGGATCGGATCAAGGAAAACCCTAAGGCTTTCTACAGGTATATCAGGAATAAAAGAATGACTAGAGTTAGATTAGGGCCAATCAAGGATAGTAGTGGGAAGTTGTGTGTGGAATCAGAGGAGATAGGGGAAGCGTTAAATGAATATTTTTCGTCAGTATTTACAGTGGAGAAAGAAAATGTTGTCGAGGAGAATACTGAGATACAGACTACTAGGCTAGATGGGATTGAGGTTCACAAGGAGGAGGTGTTAGCAATTTTGCAAAGTGTGAAAATAGATAAGTCCCCTGGGCCAGATGGGATTTATCCTAGGATTCTCTGGGAAGCCAGGGAGGAGATTGCAGAGCCTTTGTCCTTGATCTTTATGTCGTCATTGTCGACAGGAATAGTGCCGGAAGACTGGAGGATAGCAAATGTTGTCCCCTTGTTCAAGAAGGGGAGTAGAGACAGCCCTGGTAATTATAGACCTGTGAGCCTTACTTCGGTTGTGGGTAAAATGTTGGAAAAGGTTATAAGAGACAGGATTTATAATCATCTTGAAAAGAATAAGTTCATTAGCGATAGTCAGCACGGTTTTGTGAAGGGTAGGTCGTGCCTCACAAACCTTATTGACTTTTTCGAGAAGGTGACCAAACAGGTGGATGAGGGTAAAGCCGTGGATGTGGTGTATATGGATTTCAGTAAGGCGTTTGATAAGGTTCCCCACGGTAGGCTATTGCAGAAAATACGGAAGTATGGGATTGAAGGTGATTTAGTGCTTTGGATCAGAAATTGGCTAGCTGAAAGAAGACAGAGGGTAGTGGTTGATGGCAAATGTTCATCCTGGAGTTTAGTTACTAGTGGTGTACCGCAAGGATCTGCTTTGGGGCCACTGCTGTTTGTCATTTTTATAAATGACCTGGATGAGGGTGTAGAAGGGTGGGTTAGTAAATTTGCGGATGACACGAAGGTCGGTGGAGTTGTGGATAGTGCCGAAGGATGTTGTAGGTTACAGAGGGACATAGATAGGCTGCAGAGCTGGGCTGGGAGATGGCAAATGGAGTTTAATGCGGAAAAGTGTGAGGTGATTCACTTTGGAAGGAGTAACAGGAATGCAGAGTACTGGGCTAATGGGAAGATTCTTGGTAGTGTAGATGAGCAGAGAGATCTTGGTGTCCAGGTACATAAATCCCTGAAAGTTGCCACCCAGGTTAATAGGGCTGTTAAGAAGGCATATGGTGTGTTAGCTTTTATTAGTAGGGGGGTCGAGTTTCGGAGCCACGAGGTCATGCTGCAGCTGTACAAAACTCTGGTGCGGCCGCACCTGGAGTATTGCATGCAGTTCTGGTCACCGCATTATAGGAAGGATGTGGAAGCTTTGGAAAGGGTGCAGAGGAGATTTACTGGGATGTTTCCTGGTATGGAGGGAAGGTCTTTCGAGGAAAGGCTGAGGGACTTGAAGTTGTTTTCATTAGAGAGAAGGAGGAGGAGAGGTGACTTAATAGAGACATATAAGATAATCAGAGGGTTAGATAGGGTGGATAGTGAGAGTCTTTTTCCTCGGATGGTGATGGCAAACACGAGGGGACATAGCTTTAAGTTGAGGGGTGATAGATATAGGACAGATGTCAGAGGTAGTTTCTTTACTCAGAGAGTAGTAGGGGCGTGGAACGCCCTGCCTGCAGCAGTAGTAGACTCGCCAACTTTAAGGGCATTTAAGTGGTCATTGTATAGACATATGGATGAAAATGGAATACTGTAGGTCAGATGGTTTCACAGGTCGGCGCAACATCGAGGGCCGAAGGGCCTGTACTGCGCTGTAATGTTCTATGTTCTATGTACTGTACTTAGATTTTCAGAAGGCATTTGATAAGGTGCCACATCAAAGGTTACTGTGGAAAATAGAAGCTCATGGTGTAAGGGGTAACATATTGGCATGGATAGAAGATTGTCTAGATAACAGGAAACAGAGTAGTTATAAATGGGTCATTTTCTGGTTGGCAAGATGTAATAAGTGGTGTGCCACAGGGATCTGTGCTGGGGCCTCAACCTTTTACAATTTATATAAATGATTTGGATGAAGGGACTGAAGGTATGGTTGCTAAGTCTGCTGATGACACAAAGATAGGCAGGAAGTAAGTTGTGAAGAGGACATAAGGAGGCTACAAAGGGATATAGATGGGTAAGTGAGTAGGCAAAGATCTGGCAAATGAAGTATAATGTGGGAAAATGTGAAATTGTCCATTTTGGCAGGAAGAATAAGAAAGAAGCATATTATCTGAATGGTGAGAGATTGCAGAGCTCTGAGATGCAGAGGGATCTGGCTGTCCTAGTGCATTAATCACAAAAGGTTAGTATGCAGGTTCAGCAAGTAATTAGGAAAGCTAATAGAATGTTATTGTTTATTACGAGGGGAATTGAATACAAAAGTAGGGAGGTTATGCTTCAGTTATACAGGGCATTGGTGAGACCACATCTGGAGTATTGTGTACAGTATTGGTCTCCTTATTAAGGAAGGATGTAAATACATTGGAAGCAGTTCAGAGAAGGTTTACTGGACTAATAGCTGGAATGGGCAGTTTATCTTATGAGGAAAGGTTGGACAGGCTAGGCTTGTATATGTTGAAGAGGACATAAGGACATAAGGAGGCTTCAAAGGGATATAGATGGGTAAAGTGAGTAGGCAAAGATCTGGCAAATGAAGTATAATGTGGGAAAATGTGAAATTGTCCATTTTGGCAGGAAGAATAAGAAAGACGCTGCTCCACACACCACTGACCACCTCCAGGCGCTTACCCATTGTCTCTCAAGATAAGGAGGCCAAAGAAGAAAGAAAGATTGGTCTCCTTATTAAGGAAGGATGTAAATGCATTGGAAGCAGTTCAGAGAAGGTTTACTAGACTAATACCTGGAATGGGCAGTTTATCTTATGAGGAAAGGTTGGACAGGCTAGGCTTGTATATGTCGAAGTTTCGAAGTGTAAGAGGCATATTGATTGAAACATATAAGATCCTGAGAGGTCTTGATAGGGTGGATCTGGAAAGGATGTTTCCCTTTGTGGAATAATCTAGAACTACGGGTCACTATTTAAAAATAAGGGGTCACCCATTTAAGACAGAGATGAGGAGAAATTCTTTCTCTCGAGTATTGTGAGCCTTTGGAATTCCCTTCCTCAAAAGGTAGTGGAAGCAGTGTCTTTAAATGTTTTAAAGGCAGAGGTAGATAGATAGTTGATAAGCAAGGGGGTGAAAGGTTATTGGGGGTAGGGGGAATGTGAAGTTGAGGTTACAATCAGATCAACCACCATCTTGTTGAATGGCGGAGCAGGCTTGAGGGGCCGAGTGGCCTACTCCTGCTCCTGATTCATATGTTCATATGTTTGTATGAAACATATAAAATTCTGAAGGGGTTTGACAGGGTGGATGCTGGGAGGATGTTTCCCCTGGCTGAAAAGTCTGCAACAAGAGGTCGCAGTCTCAGAATAAGGTGTCAGCCATTTAGGAATGAAATGAGGAGAAATTTCCTTTCTCAAGGAGTTGTAAGCCCTATTACAGAGAGCTGTCATTGAGTATATTCAAGACAGAGGTCAACAGCTTTTTTGGAGTAGTGTGGTGTGGTTGATTCTGTCAAGGGATATGGGGATATTACAGGAAGGTGCAGCTGAATTAGAAGATCAGCCATGATCTTATTGAATGGTAGAACAGGCTCGAGGGCCCAAATGGCCTACTCCTGCTCCTATTTCTTATGTTGTTTTATTCTCATCTCAGCCTTGGCAAGTTGCTACAGTGCATCTTGTATACGGTACACACTGCAGCCACGGTGCGCCGGTGGTGGAGGGCATGAATATTTAAGGTGTTGATGGGGTGCCAATCAAATGGGCTGCTTTGTTCTGGATGGCGTTGAGTTTCTTAAGCATTATTGGAGCTGCACTCATCCAGGCAAGTGGAGAGTATTCCATTACACTTTTGACTTGTGTCTTGTAACGGTGGAAAGGGTTTGGAAGTCAAGAGGTGACTCACTTGCTGCAGGATATCCAACCTTTAACCTGCTCCTGTAATCAAGAATTTATGTGGCTGGCCTAGTCAAGTTTCTGGTCAATAATGACACAGAGGATGTTGATGGTGGGGGATTTGGAGATGGTAATGCATTGAATTGGGACATGGTTGGATTCTCTCTTGTTGGAGATGGTCATTGCCTAGTGTGGCCAGGTAAAGAGAGGTCACAAGACTCCCCTCTTTTTCTTCCTCTTATTTGACTACAACAGGGTTTATTCCTCTTTAAACAATGGATGTGCTTACCACTTCAGTGAGTGTTTAACCTTTTTACCTTTGTGGTGATTGTAAAAGAACCAACAAGAAAGGTTGTCTTGAGTTTAAGCAAGAAAGAGGTGAGTTTATTATACTTAACAATCTAAACCCAATCTAAACAAAATAATAAAATTCGCAACACACTCACCCACAAGTAGATTACAGAGTGATGAGGGGTAGATTTGTTGTTGGATTAGAGTCCAGAACAAATAAAAATTGATACACAGAGAGTGGGGTTGGATGATTCCATTGAAATTGTGTTCTTGGAGTCTTTGGCTGGTAAATGTGCAGTTTGTCGTTGGCCCAACTGGTTCAGGCTTTTCTTGTAGGCAGAATTGGAGGTGGTTTTCTTCCCCTGGTGTCTTTGTCTTGGATCTAGCAACCAGCAGCTAGGCTTCGCATGAGGTTTTCTGGGGAAAGAGAGAGAGAGAGGGAGAGAGAGCTCCAGGCTTCTGCACACAATGAGTTGTCCAAGGGAAACTCCCAGCTTTCACAGAGATGGACAGGCAGTCACATAACTGTCTCAGTATATTCTCTGGAACCTTCTAATGAGATTCAAGGTTAGGAGTTTCCATCTCCTCAGGCCTCAGGATGCCAATAGTTATGCTTGAAGGGGTTTGCTCTTTCAAAGTTAATGTGTCACGATGGCCTTGAATGTCATGCTAATGAAAGCCATTGTTTTGGGTACAGGCTCATCAGACATGTGCCTCCTGTTGGAGGCCTTGGAATGTGTAAGGTGTGCAAATGCAAATTGCGGTGGCCATCTTGGCTGCCAGCTTTTTTGTGTTAAATGTAGGATTTTTTACATGAAAATTTTAACGTAAATTTCCAACCGATGAATTAAAATTCCTTATTTGGCATATTGTGTTTTCTTGACACTGGCAATTGCGTGGTGCAAATGTTACTTGCCACTTATCAGCTCAAGCCTGAATGTTGCCCAGGTCTTTATGCATGCAGGCACAGACTGCTTCAGTATCTGAGGAGTGTCGAATGGTACTGAACAATGTGCAATCATCAGCGAACATCCCCACTTCTGACCTTATGTTGGAGGGAAGGTCATTGATGAAGCAACTGAAGATGATTGGGCTTAGGACACTACCGTGAGGAAATCCTGCACTGATGTCCTGCAGCTGAGATGATTGGCCTCCAAAAGCCACTATCATCTTCCTTTGTACTAGGTTTAGTTCAGTTTAGTTTAGTTTAGAGATACAGCACTGAAACAGGCCCTTCGGCCCACCGAGTCTGTGCCGACCATCAACCACCCATTTATGCTAATCCTACACTAATTCCATATTCCTACCACATCCCCACCTGTCCCTATATTTCCCTACCACCTACCTGTACTAGGGGCAATGTATAATGGCCAATTTACCTATCAACCTGCAAGTCTTTTGGCATGTGGGAGGAAACCGGAGCACCCGGAGGAAACCCACGCAGACACAGGGAGAACTTGCAAACTCCACACAGGCAGTACCCAGAATTGAACCCGGGTCGCTGGCGCTGTGAGGCTGCGGTGCTAACCACTGCGCCACTGTTTGATTCCAAACAGTGGAGAGTTTTTCCCCGATTCCCATTGACTCCAGTTTTACTAGGGCTCCTTGACGCCACAGTCGGTCAAATGCTGCCTTGATGTCAAGGGCAGTCACTCTCACCTCATCTCTGGAATTCAGCTCTTTTGTCCATATATGGAGCAAGGCTGTGGCGCTGAGTGGCCCTGGCGGAACCCAAACTGAGCATCAGTGAGCAAGTTATTGCTGAGTAGGAGCCACTTGATAGCACTGTCGATGACATGTCCATCATTTTGCTGATGATTGAGAATAGACTGATGGGGTAGTAATTGGTTAGATCATATTTGTCCCGCTTTCTTGTGGGCAGGACATACTTGGGAAACATTCCACATTGTCGGGTAGATGCTGTACAGGTACAGCTTTCTAAGGGCGCAGCTAGTTCTGGAGTACAAATCTTCAGTACTACAGCCAGAATTTTGTCAGGGCCCATCGCCTTTGGTGTATCCAGTGCCTTCAGCCATTTCTTGATATCACATGGAGGGAATCAAACTGTCTGAAGACTGGCATCTGTGATGCTGGGACCTCAGGAGTAGGCCAAGATAGATCATCCACTCAGCACTCTGGCTGAAGGTAGTTGCAAATGCTTGTCTTTTGCACTGACGTGCTGGGTTCTCCCATCATTCAGGATGAGAATCTTCATGGAGCCTCCTCCTCCTGTCCATTGTTTAATTGTCCACCACCATTCATGACTGGATGTGGCAGAACTGCAGATCTTTAATCTGATCTGTTCATTGTGGGATCGCTTAGGTCTGTCTATAGCATGCTGCTTCTGCTGAGCATGCATGTAGTCCTGTGTTGTCGCTTGACCAGGTTGACACTTCATTTTGAGATATACCTGGTGCTGTTCATTTCTCATTGAACTAGGGTTGCTCCCTTGGCTTAGCGTTAATGGTAAATATGACAGGCCATGAGGTCATAGATTGTGGTGGGCTCATGGCCCACAGCACCTTCTGGATGCTCAGTTTTGAGCTGCTAGGTCTGTTTCTGAATCTATCCCATTTAGAATGGTCGTGGTGTGAAACAACACAATGGAGGGTGTCCTCAGTGTGAAGAAAGGACTTTGTCCTTTACAAGGACTGTGTGTGGTCACTTCTACCAATACTGCAGTAGACAATGGTATCAGTGGCAGGACGATTGATGGGGACAAGGTCAAGTACATTATCCCTCCTGCCACAGGCCCAGCTGGCAGTTATGTCCTTTGAAACTTGGCCAGCTCAGTCAGTAGTGGTGCTACCAAGTCACACTTGGTGATGAGCATAGAGGTCCCTCACTCAGAGTACATTTTGTCCCCTTGCTACCCTCTGTGCTTCTTCCAAATTGTGTTCAATATGGTGGAATTATCATTTATCAGCTGAGGGAGGGTGGTAAGTGGTAATCAGCAAGAAGTTTCCTTGGCCATGGTTGACCTGATGCCATGAGACTTCATTGGGTCTGTATTCAATATTGGGGTCTCCCAGACTGTATACCACTGTGCTGCTACCTCTGGTGGATCTGTCCTGATGGTAAGATAGGACATAATCAGGGATGGTAATGGAGGAGTCTTGGACGTTGGCCGAAAGGTATGATTTGGTAAGTATGAATATATCAGATTTCACTGATCTAGTTCCCAATTTTAGTACAGGTCCCCAGATGTTAATGAGGAGGATATTGCAGGGTGGACTGGGTTGGGTGTGCCTTTGTGATGTCTGGTGCCTAGGTCAATGTCAGGTGGTCCATTCAGTTTTATTTTCATTATAGTTTTGAGTTGCAGTTTGATACAACTGAGTGGTTTGCCAGGTCATTTCAGAGGGCAGTTAAGAATCAACCAAATTGCTATGGGTCTGGGGTCACACGTAGGCCAGACCAGATAAGGATGGCAGATTTCCTTCCCTAAAGGACATTTATAAACCAGATGGATTTTTACAGCAATCTAGTAGTTTCATGATCACTATTACTGAGACTAGCTTGTTAATTTCAGATTTATTTAATTAATTGAACTTAAATTCCTCAGCTGCCAGGGGATTTGAACTCCTAATTCTAGATCATCAATCCAAGCCATTGGATTACTAGTCCATAACCACTATGCTACCGTACCCATTAAAGAGCATGAATTTGCAATCCTGATTCTCTAGATGCAAATTCCTTTCTCATAATGCAGGAAAAGCAATAGAAACCTGAGGGGAAAAGGGTAGGCAGTTGAAGAGCTGCATTGGCAGAGGCCTGGGAACTACTCCTCCAACCAGACATGTTCTGTGGTAAGGTCTGGGAATACCTATGTAGGAAAATTGTTTTAAAATGGGCCCCTCCTCTTTCTTCAAGACATGTTGCCTCTTGGTGACAACTTCATTCATTTCCAAAGGTCCATAACTCTATATTTTTTTCATTTCCATTTTAAAATGTATTGTAATTGTCAGGATTTGTAAATTCATGCTATCTCACTCTCCAGCACAAAATGTCAATAAATATATTATTCAAGTCATTAATATGCTTTTTAACTACCCCAGATTATGTCAGATTTCATAGTTTTATTAATGATTATTCCATTGATTTAACAAAGAAAGAAGAACAAAAGACTTACATTTATATAGCACCTTTCAGGACCATAGGCCATCCCAAAGTGCTTCACAGCCAATGAAGTACTTTTTGAAGTGCAGACTCTGCTGCAATATCAGAAACATGGCAGCCAATGTGCGCACAGCCAGCTCCCTCAAACAACAATATGATAATGAGCAGACATTGTGCTTTTTAGTGATATTGATTGAAAGACAAATATTGGCCAGGTCATCCAAAAAGAAGGCACCTCCATAGGTGCCGCACCCCCTCAGTACTGCACTAGCGTGTCAGCCTGGAATTTTTTGCTCAAGTTTATGGAGTAGGGCTTGAACACAAATCTTCTGACTCAGAAGCTAACAAACTAAAGCCTAAATTTGTGGGTCATCGCTAATCTTTTTAGAGTTCACATTAATGTTCAAATATCAAAAACATTCACCTGCCTGGGGAAAGAAGAGGCCTTTTTTGTACCCTCCATTATTTTCTTCACATTGTGAAACTGTTATGAGGGAAGAGAGAGATAGCATAGGTTTATTCCCTTTGAGTGACAATTGGTGTCAAAATCAGATTAGGCAGTCTGCAGCAGGATGTAATTGAGTGCTAAATCTCTGAACTTGTACTTCATGTAGCACAAAAATGCATTAGATCTATTAGTAAGTAAATAGATGAATTAGAACTACTAGAATTAGGACATTGACCATAAGAGCCACGTTAACATCATTCTGATCCAACATTAATGGATACCAAGTATAACTAAACATAATTTTGTAACCCTTTGCTATCAAAGTCAGAAAGATGTTTCTATTCAGTTTTAAGGGCATTTTTAAAATGCTTTTTGAGGGCACACACCTATTTAATCCTCATGGGAGTGTTTTCCTAAGAAGAATTGAAACGGCTAGAGTTCTTTTCTCTGAGAAAAGAGAAGACTGAGAAGTAATCTATTAAATTTATCAAGGGGTTTGATATGGTAGACATAAAGGTGTTTCCAAAACTAGGTGCCATAAATTTAAGATAGTCACTAATAAATCCAATAAGGGATTCAGGAGAAATTTCTTTACAGACAGGTCAGAATGTAGAACTCACTAGCACATGGAGTGCTTGAGGTGAATAGCATAGATGCATTTAGGGGACACTAGATAAGTACATGAGAGAGAAAGGAATAGATGGACATGCTTCTCTCTGTTTCTCTCCCCACAGGTTCCACCTGAATGCTGAGTATTTCTAGCATTTTCTGTTTTTATACGGGAAGGAAATGTCGGTAGGATGAGATGAAGTAAGGTGGGAGGAGGTTTGTGTGGAGCATAAACATCAGCATAGACCAATTGGGCTAAATGGCTTGTTTCAATGCTGTAAAATTCTTTGTAATGCGCCTCTGTGATCAAGAGAATTACATGGGTGGCCGCTGCTACATTCTGTTAACCTCTTGGCTCAGCTCTTTAGGGACAGTAGCCATTTTAGAATCATAGAATAGTTACAGCACAGGAGGAGGGCATTCAGCCTGTCATGTCAATGCCTGCTCTCTGCAAGAGCAACTCAACTAGTCCCACCCCCTTGTCTTTTCCCCATAGCCCTGCAAATTTTCTTCTCTTCAAGTAATTATCCAATTCTCTTTTGGAAGCCACAACTGAATCTGCCTTCACCACTCTCAGGCAGTGCATTCCAGATCCTAACCACTTGCTGTGTAAAAAGGTTTTTCCTCATTGTCGCCATTGATTCTTTTGCCATTCCAGTATCCTTTGGTTCTTGACCCTTCCGCCAGTGGGAACAGTTTCTTCCTATCTACTATGTCCAGACCCCTCCTGATCTTGAAAACCACTATCAAATCCTCTCTCAACCATCTCTTCTTCAAGAAGAATCCTACCTTTCTAATCTATCCATGTAACTGAAGTCCCTCATCCCTGGAAACAGTCTGGTAAATCATTTTTGAACCCTCTCCAATGCCTTCACATCCTTCGTAAAGTGTGGTGCCCAGAAATGGACACAATACTCCAGTTGAAGCTGAACCAGTGTCTTATAAAGGTTCGCCATAACTTGCTTGCTTTTGTACTCTATGCCCCTATTTATAAAGCCCAGGATCTCGTATGCCTTATTAACCGCTTTCTCAACCTGCACCGCCACCTTCAACGATTTGTGCACATACATCCCCAGATCCCTCTGCTCCTGCATCCCCTTTAGATTTGTATCCTTTATTTTATATTGCCTTTCCTCATTCTTCCAACCAAAATGTATCACTTCACACTTTGTTGATTCTCCCTCCTGTCCCCCACTCTGGCAGGGAAACTTCTGACCTCTGTCACCTCTATGCACAGTGTGGCTGAGATTGGACACTCAATGGAATACTAGCTCAGCCTTTTCCCCTCTGTTGTATGGTACTGACTGGCATATTGGTGTTAAAAGATGTATTATTTAGTGCACAGTGTATACCAGTAACAAATCAATATGTTGCATACGTTTATTTCATGAGAGAGGCATTTTGTGTCAACCTAGTTCACACGGATTTATGCTGCTGATAGGATTAAACTGAGGGAATTTGTGCTACTCAAATAGCATCAGTAATTATAAAGGAAGAGACTGGTCAGAGGAAAGCTGAGAATAATGCAAAAAAATATCCTTTATCCTTACTGCCACTGTATTTTTCAGTGGTATTAGTTTGTATATTATTGTTCGTGGGATTAGCTCACCCTTTTCCTGGACTTTACCTAAAATGAGTGTCCTAAGTCCTTTCCCCAAACTTGCAGGTTTTCCTAAAGGCCACTATTATTTCATTGACTCGAAAGCTTGCGTGAATTTTTTTTCTGCCTTTCAAGGTGAGGGTGGGACACCTTTCCCTTTGTGCACTTCTGATTTTTTTTTATTCATTCATGGGATGTGGGCGACACTGGCCAGGCCAGCATTTATTGCCCATCCTTAATTGCCCTTGAGAAGGTGGTGGTGATCTGCTTTCTTGAACCGCTGCAGTCCATTTGGGGTAGGTCACTCCTACCAATACAGTCATGGACAGCAGCATCTGCAGCAGGCAGATTGGTGAGGACAAGGTCAAGTATGTTTTTCCCTCTTGTTGGTTCCCCCACCACCTGCCGCAGACCCAGTCTGATCAGAATAAAACAATGCCAGGACAGGTCAAACACAGTTCTATATTGAATAAAATTTCCCTTTATTCTACCCCAGCAATGTAGCTCAGCTTCTGATTGTAAAACGCATCCTCCCTCAACCCCCTGCCGTCAATACTTTTCCATTTTCCACACTAGCCATTCTATGGCCTGTCTGAATGAGATTCTCAACTTGGTGCCAATTCATACTGAACTCTGCCAAAGCAGTGAAACTGTTTTAAAATCTGGATTGTTCCTCAGTAAACAAAATCTCGAACTTTTAAATTTCACCTCAAAGGACCCTTTAAAATGCCTGGCCAAGAAACATTGGCCTTGATATTTATGGAGAGTTGGGGAGCCGGCATGTTTGCAATAAGAGGGGAAAAAGGAGGGTGAGATGAGCCTGGAAATGCTGGAGATGTAAAGGGACTAACGAATTTAATGGCAGGACCGCATTGTCATTTTTTTTA
Organism: Heterodontus francisci; assembly: GCF_036365525.1. NCBI lineage: Eukaryota > Metazoa > Chordata > Chondrichthyes > Heterodontiformes > Heterodontidae > Heterodontus > Heterodontus francisci. The sequence goes on along the minus strand of NC_090387.1, from coordinate 23,264,732 downwards.
CTCCGTTGACAGGCTGACCGACTGTCAAGCCAGTGATAGAAGGCAGCAGCCGGGGACCACTAGAAAAGGTCCCCAGCAATCAAAAAGATCGTGCGACATAAGGCTTGGGATCATGGACTTGGGAAGTGGGGATGGAAGGGATTCAGTTGATCGTGGCTGAAGATTTGCCTGAGGGCCTTAACATAACACGCCTGCTCTTCCTGGCTCACAGGCGATGCTATAAAAAGCACTTACCTGCTAGATCCATCTCCATTTAGCTGCCGGTTTTCCCGAGCACCAGGAAACCCAACTGGCCAGCGTTAAACTTAAAACAGACTCTCAACTGTACTGTGATTTAGATATTATAATGAGATGTGAGCAGGACACAGATATCCTGCACAATCCACCACTGTAAAAATGGCGGCAGATGCCGATGCAGCAGGTTGAGGTCATGTTGCACGATTCTTCATTTTGGACCCCCCACCTCCCGCCAAACACTCTTCCACCCAGCATGAGGTGGGGGTGATAAAAACTACCCCCAAAAAGGAGAAGGGTCTCTACCTTTATTCCTGAATGTTGCTTATAAAGGGTGATATCTGTACACTTATTGGAGTCTTTCACTTGCTACTGTGTTTTATGCTATACAGCCGCTAATTACAGGCAGCCTTAGAGCAGACATTTTGCGTAGAACTTCCCAGATGTGATATCTTACACTTCTGAATCTAAGGGCAAGATTCTACCGGCCCCCGGCCCGGGGTGGGAGTGGGGGTGAGGGGGGGTTGGTGGTGCCAGGGAGTTGTGTTGAGATGACTCACTGATGCAGTTCCGCTGCTGGGGAAGTTTCCACTGACTGGAGGTGGACGGCCAATTTGGCCAATTAAAGGCCCAATTCAGGACCATCTTCCCAGGCCACTGGCATTTTGCTGGTGGCGGAGTGACCCCCCTCTGTGTGGGGAGAACATCAGTTGCATGGAGATGACCTTCCTGCAGCCTCCCCATGGTGGGGGGTGGGGGGGGGGGGGGTTGCCATCAGAGCCAAAGGCTCCAAGGCCTAAGGAGGGGGCTGCTGGTGGCAATGGCTGCCCCATGCCCCCAATGCCGCAGCTGGTGGGGCTCCCCCTCCGAATGTCCTGGCCAAAAAATGAATTGTCTTCCTCCCCTGCAAGGGGGCCTCAAAATGGAGGTACCTTGTTGTCGTCCTTTCAGCCTCAGCAGTGGCCATCTCTCTTGGAGGCTGTTTGGACTGGCAGTGTGGATAGCCAGCTGCCATCCTTTATTGGATGGGAAGATTGCCGTTGCATTCCTGCTGCCCACCCTTGAGGGTTCGAGAACTGCATGGACCTAGCATTAGGGCTTTCCCCTTTCCAAGAAGATCCCCGCCTATGATTTGTGTTACATAAAACTGATCATTCCCATTCCTAAATAAGAGCCCTCAGAAAATGTCCAATTCAAATTCCTCCAGTGCATATCCATGCTGATATGGACATTATAAATATTAATTACACAGTCATATAGTCAGTTGGTCAGAAATCAAGATCGCAGCTGAAACTAGGTTGAAAAATATTTTGAAATAATTATTTTAAAATGCCTTGAACAATTTAATCTGCTTTTCTGCTTGTTTCTTCTTCCTGATTGGTAATTTTTGCATCGCTGGGTCAAAACCCTGGAACTCCATCCCTATCAGCACTGTGAGTGTACCTACGCCACACGGACTGCAGCAGTTCAAGAAGGTGACTGACCACCACCTTCTCAAGGGGCAATTACAGATGGGCATTAATTGCTGGCCTTGCCAAGGATGCCCAAATCCCATGAATGAATAAAAAAATCTGACCTTGTTTGCCAAATAAACATTGTTAATTTAACATCTTAGTTATTCGGATCATTTGGAAAATCATGACAGGACATTCTTTGAATTAATAGTTGGAAAATCACATGAATGCACCAAATTTTCAAAAAGAACTACTAATTGATAGGTCTCTAAAAATAGATTTTCACTACTAATAATACATGCACCTGATTAGAGATACAGCACTGAAACAGGCCCTTCGGCCCACCGAGTCTGTGCTGAACATCAACCACCCATTTATACTAATCCTACACTAATCCCATATTCCTACCAAACATCCCCACCTGTCCCTATATTTCCCTACCACCTACCTATACTAGTGACAATTTATAATGGCCAATTTACCTATCAACCTGCAAGTCTTTTGGCTTGTGGGAGGAAACCGGAGCACCCGGAGAAAACCCACGCAGACACAGGGAGAACTTGCAAACTCCACACAGGCAGTACCCGGAATCGAACCCAGGTCCCTGGAGCTATGAGGCTGCGGTGCTAACCACTGCGCCACTGTGCCGCCCCCTATAGAGGGAGAGAGTTGCTTTAAGTCTGATACAATGTGGATTTGGTGCACTTGCATTTAGTCATTACCATTGTGTAACTTTAATTTACTGATCCCAATGGATTAATTATTATATATTCCAGTCATAAGGTATCAGAAGTTAAGGTTACCTGACAACATCGTCGATGATGGTGGAGCCGAGCAAGTGAGTGCAAAAGACAAGACTGAAGCGTTTGTAATCATCTTCAGCCAGAAGTGCCAAGTGGATGATCCATCTCAGCTTCCTCCTGAGGTCCCCAGTATCACAGATGTCAGTCTTCGGCCAATTTGATTCATTCCACATGATATCAAGAAATGGCTGAATTCACTGGATACAGCAAAGACTATGCTGACAATATCCCAGCTGTAGTGCTGAAGACTTGTGCTCCAGAATTAGCTGCACCTCTAGCTAAACTGTTCCAGTACAACTATAACACTGGCACATTCCCGACAAAGTGAAAAATTGCCCAGGTATGTCCTATTCACAATAAGCAGGGCAAATCCAATCCAACCAATTACCTCCCCATCAGCCTACTCTCAATCATCAGCAAAGTGATGTAAGGTGTCATCAACAGTGCTATCAAGCAGCATTTACTCATCAATAACTTCATCACCGATGCTCAGTTTGGGTTCCTCCAGGACCACTCAGCTCCAGACCTCATTGCAGTCTTGGTCCAAACTTGGATAAAAGAACTCAACACCAGAGGTGAGGTGGTCAAGGCATCATTCGATCAAATGTAGCATCAAGGAGCCGTGGTAAAATTGAAGGCAGTGGAATCAGGGGGAAACTCTCCACTGGGTGGAGTCATACCTAGCTTAAAGGAAGGTGGTGATGGTCGTTTGAGGCCAATCATCTCAGCTCCAGGACATTGCAGGGCAGTTTTCTAGGCCCAAGCATCTTCAGCTGCTTCATCAATGACCTTGCCCCCATCATAAGGTCAGAAGTGGAGATGCACACCAATGATTGCACAGAGTTCAGTTCCATTCATAACTCCTCAGATAATGAAGCAATCCATGCCCATGTGCAATGAGACCTGAACAACATTCAAGCTTAGGCTAATAAGTAGTAAGAAACAATCATGTCAGACAATGACCATCTCCAACAAGAAAGGATCTAATCACCTCCCTTTGAAATTCAATGGCACAATCATCACTGAATTCCCCTCCATCAACATCCTGGGGATTGCCATTGACGAGAAACATAACTGGATCAGCCATATAATTAGTGTGGCTACAAGAATAGGCCAAAGACTGGATATTCTGCAGCTAGTAACTCATCTTCTGATTCCTCAAATACTTTCCATCATCTACAAGGCACAGGTCAGGACTGTGATGGAATACTCCCCACTTGCCTGGATGAGTAAAGCTCCAAAAATAGTCACGAAGCTCAACATCATCCAGGACAAAGCAGCATCCTTGATTGGCACACCATCCGCCACCTTCAACATTCATTCCCTCCACTACGGGCACACCAAATGTACCATCTACAAGAGGCACTGATAACTCACCAAAGCTTCCCAAACCTGCAACCTAGAAGAACAAGAGAAGTAGGCAAATGGGAACACCACAATCTGCAAGTTCTGCTCTAAGTCACACACCACCCTGACTTGGAACCATATCACTGCTCCTTCATTGTCATTGGGTCAAAATCCTAGAACTCCCTCCCTAACAGCACTGTGGGTGTACCTATACCACTAGGAACGCCTGCGGTTCAACAATACAGCTCATTGCAAGCTCCTCAATAGCAATTTGGAATGGGCAATAAATGTCAGCCAAGCCAGCGAAACCCAGATCCCATGAATGAATAAAGACAAAAACTTTTCCTCTTTGCTCAATGTTCTGAATGGCCCACAATCTAACTGTCAATACAAAAATAGAAACATAGAAAATAGGAGTAGGAGTAGGCCATTCGGCCCTTCGATCCTGCTCCGCCATTCATTATGATCATAGCTGATCATCCAACTCAGTAACCTGTTCTCGCTTTCACCCCATACCCTTTGATCCCTTTAGACCTTCTTGAAAACATACAATGTTTTTGCCTCAACTGCTTTTTGTGGTAGTGAATTCCACAGGCTCACCATTCTCTGGGCGAAGAAATTTCTCCTCATGTCAATCCTGAATGGTTTACCCTGTATCCTTAGACTATGACCCCTGGTTCTGGACTCCCCCACCATCGGGAACATCCTTCCTGCATCTATCCTGTCAAGTCCTGTTAGAATTTTATAGGTTTCTATGAGATCCCTCCTCACTCTTCTGAACTCCAGCAAATATAATCCTAACCGACTCAATCTCTTCTCATACGTCAGTTCCGCCATCCCAAGAATCAGTCTGGTAAACCTTCGCTGCACTTCCTCTATAGCAAGAACATCCTTCCTCAGATAAGGAGACCAAAACTGCACACAATATTCCAGGTGTGGCCTCACCAAGGCCCTGTATAATTGCACCAAGACATCTCTGCTCCTGAACTCGAATCCTCTCGCTATGAAGGTCAACATACCATTTGCTTTTTTTACCGCCTGTTGCACCTGCATGCTTACCTTCAGCGACTGGTTTACGAGAACACCCAGGTCTCACTGCCTATTCCCCTCTCTCAATTTATAGCTGTTCAGATAATAATCTGCCTTCTGGTTTTTGCTACCGAAGTGGATAACCTCATATTTATCCACTTTATACTGCATCTGCCATGCTTTCAGTTTTTAGTTTTAGAGATACAGCACTGAAACAGGCTCTTCGGCCCACCGAGTCTGTGCCGACCATCAACCACCCATATTATACTAATCCTACACTAATTCCATATTCCAACCACATCCCCACCTGTCCCTACATTTCCCTACCACCTACCTATACTAGGGGCAATTTATAATGGCCAATTAACCTATCAACCAGCAAGTCTTTGGCATGTGGGAGGAAACCGGAGCACCCGGAGGAAACCCACGCAGACACAGGGAGAACTTGCAAACTCCACACAGGCAGGACCCAGAATTGAACCCGGGTTGCTGGAGCTGTGAGGCTGCGGTGCTAACCACTGCGCCACTGTGCCGCCCACTCACTCAACTTGTCCAAATCACCCTGAAACCTCTCTGCATCCTCCTCACAACTCACCCTCCCACCTAGTTTTGTGTCATCTGCAAATCTGGAGATATTACATTTAATCCCCTCATCTAAATCATTAATATATATTGTGAATAGCTGGGGTCCTAGCACTGATCCCTGCGGTACCCCACTAGTCACTGCCTGCCATTTGGAAAAAGACCCATTTATCCCTACTCTTTGTTTCCTGTCTGCCAACCAATTTTCTATTCATCGCAATACAGTTTTTAAAATTCATTCATGGGATGTGGGCTTCACTGGCTATGCCAGCATTTATTGCCCATCCCTAATTGCCCTTGAGAAGGTGGTGGTGAGCTGCCTTCTTGATCCGCTGCAGTCCATGTGAGGTAGGTATACCCACAGTGCTGTTCAGAAGGGAGTTCCAGGATTTTGACCCAGCAACAGTTAAGGAACGGCGATGTAGTTCCAAGTCAGGGTGATGTGTGACTTGGACGGGAACTTGCAGGTGGTGATGTTCCCATGAATTCTAGAGTGCAGGAGCAAAGTGGCTGAATGAGCAAAAGCACATGATGGGGCAGAAGGATTTGCAAATCATATATTGAATCCAGTAACTGTTGACAGGTCAATTTAAATTAATGATGGGGGGTTGTTTTGCAACAAATAGAGTGTTTCATGTTTGAATTGGAAGAGATGTAAGAAGAATTTGCAAGCATCAAAGCTAGACTGCTCACACCCATCATTGTGCCACCAAACATTTCTGCGGACCCTGCCACAGTTACTTAGCAATAAGTGATCGCACAATGCAGATAACTTGTTTTACATAATTTTGAAGATGTAAATGTGCCAAAGCTGCCAGTTATAAGTTGCAGCATGAATGAGTTCTCTGTTGGAATATCTTCCTATTCTGCAATGTATAATCTTGCGTGAAAAGCAAAGACATAGGGCCGAATTTTTAAATGGCCGCAGAGGCGGGACCAGAGGCAGATCAGCCCACAATTTCCTGGCACCAGCTGGTTTGTCAGCATATTCCCACCTCTAAGCCATTTTAGAAGAGGATGGTCAGCAGTCGGGCCCCCCTGCTGAGGTCAGATCCTAGCCGATAAAGGAGGTGGCATCCCGGCAGCAGACCAGGGGCCTAATGCTCTATATAACATTTTTAACCCACCCGCTGTGGCCACGATTGTGAGATGGCCACAGCTGCAGCCACGGACCACCCAGTAGCAGTCAACTATCTGTGACCAGTATAAATATTACCTTTGTTAAAAGCTCTTCAGAGGGTGTCTTCATCTTGAGGGGTTATCTCAGACCTATCTACAGCAGCAGCGCCCACCACTGACAGTGGGGCTAAAATCCAACTCATTTGTGTGAGGATTTGACATAATGTAAACAGGTTGATAGACAACACTTGGTGGCAATACCCCTATTTTAATCATATTGTTGGATAGTCTTACCTTCAGATATTCAGGCCCTGCAAATGCTATAAACAGCATTGAACCTGACACCCATCTCCTTCCAGGCATGTTACACTTGGAGTTTAGAAGAGTAAAAGGCGACTTGATTGAAACATATAATATTCTGAGGAGTCTTGACAGGGTGGATGTGGAAAGGATGTTTCCCCTTGTGGGAGAATCTAGAACTAGGGGTCACTATTTAAAAATAAAGGGTCACCCATTTAAGGCAGAGATGAGGAGAATGTTTTTCTCTCGGAGGGTCGTGAGTCTTTGGAACTCTCTTCCTCAAAAGGCAGTGGAAGCAGAGTCTTTGAATATTTTTAAGGCAGAGGTAGATAGATTCTAGATAAGCAAGAGGATGAAAGGTTATCGGGAATAGGCGGGAATGTAGAGTAATCAGTTCAGCCATGAACTTATTGAATAGCGGAGCAGGCTCGAGGGGTTGAGTGGCCTAGTCCTGCTCCTAATTTGTATGTTCATATGTATGTCCTCCCATCCTCTGAGAAATATGCTATGGCAACACTCCTCATACCTACAGTGATGCCCTCAGTTCATCAGCCATCAAACAAGGGTTTCAGGTACTGTTTTATTGCATTCCTTGGCCAGAGCCTCCATTTCTTGCCTCCACATTTATTCTTCCAGCAATTGATTTTTTGCCAGCTAATGTTATTGTCACATACAGCCTTTACAGCATTAACCACAGAATCACAGAATTGTTACAGCTGTTGTGATCGTGCTTCTTCATTTTTAACATTTTTTTTGAGGACTGATGTTATTTAGAATTATGGACATTGTTTTATTTGGGAAAACGGAAAAGGATTCCATGGATTTTTCCACTGGGGTCATTGAAAGGACACTGAGAGGTCTTGTTTGAAAACAACATTTACTATGTCACCTGTCTTCAGATAAATACCCAGCAGGGGCTTTTTGACTTGGGGAAAATGTTTACAGAGAAGTGACAGGTTCAAAATTTATAGGGCTCAGGAGACTTGACTCTTGAGATACTGCTTTTGGTTTCACTATGGACAGTGGGTTGGGGTGTGAACTGTTTTGAAGACAGTTGGAGAAAACCAGCCAAGACAGCAGTCACCATCAGCTCACCCTCTTCCATCTCTGAGAACTTCCTGAAAATCAAGTGTAAGAAATAAAGAAAATGATGCTGCATTTCTCCTGAAAAGCCTGCGAGAAACCCCTGTTGTCACATTTCTCCTGGAAAGCCTGCCAAACTGTTCTTCAACGTTACCTGAAAGGAACTAGTCTAGAAAGATCCCAGTGACAGCTGTCTACGCGTATTGGGATGCCAAACCAAAAAGGGACAACTGTCACCTTTCCATATCTTCTCTTTTTTCTTCAAGAATTAGCAAGCATTTAGCCAAAGTATTCTTTTTTGTCTTTTTTTTTGTAACAGAGCTGTAAAGAGAAAATCTCTATCTTTCAGTTAACTGGTGTGTGTGTGTGTGGCTAAGATAAAAGGGAACTTTCATATTTCACTCTGTGTGTTAATGCTTTGCTTCATTACTGGTTATGTCTTGTTTTATAATAAACTGATAATTTTGCTGTTTATTCAAGAAATCTGGTTGGTGTATTTTATTCTGGGATAAAGAGTAGAGTATATGATTGACCATATCGATAACTGGGTAAACATTTTCCATGTTCACTTAAGTTTCTTTTATTGTATAGTCGAATTGTCATTCTCCCTTTTTCCATTGTTGTACCTTTCTCTGTTCTAGTAAGGTTGAATAGATTTTTGAGGCAGTTTCTCATAAGTTCCACACTTATCCTCAGCAATTCAAGCAGTAATTTCATCAATAACTGAACTCCTGTTCTGTAGTTCTTCAGTGACTCTAATAATTCAATTGAATTGCTCTTAAACTGATGTCAAAGTCAATCTTGTATGCATTGCCAGGAACTTAACGGAAGTTTCTGACTTCAGGGACTTAGTTTTTCCATGAATATTTGATCTGATTAATTCTATTGTTAGAATATTCCAATTTTGTACTAAATTACTGCACTTGAAATATTAATTTTACCAGAAAGTCTTTGATGATTCAGTCAAATGTTAATTCTCATGGCAATTTATTTTGCCTTTTCACCTTCTTCACCATGTTATCTATCAATCTGTTTCCCTAATTTGTCTTTTTAGCAACAAATCTGCCTTCCTTCAAACACAAAAGCAAAATATTGTGGATGCTGGAAATCTGAAATTAAAACAGAAAATGCTGGAATTACTCAGCAGGTCGGGCAGCATCTGTGGAAAGAGAAACAGAGTTGATGGCCGGGATTTAACCATAGGTGGATGGGAACCGGCCAGCAACTGAAAAGTCAGTGGCGAACCTGCTTCCGCCTCGCCTGGGGATCCAACACATATTTTGCAGGTTGCCGGGCTTCAATTGGTGTAAGGCAGGACTTCCACCTGCTAGAGGTAGGAAATCCTGCCTAATACAGCTGCTGGCCAATCAGCAGGCCGGCAGATCTTAGTCCCAGCAGCGCCACCGGGAGCGGTGTCCACTGCTAGGACTACAGCCCAGCGTGAAGGAAAGATGTCGGCGAACCTGGAACAAAGGTAAGTTTTGGTTGCCGTGCCGGGGGGGAGTCGGTCAGGCCCCAGAGAGGCAAGGATGGTCGATTGGGGGGAAGGGGGGTGGTGCGTGATGGGTGTTGGGGGTGTTTGGGGTAGCAGGGACGGCCCTCCATTGGTCACAGGGTGTCCAATCATGAGGCACCCCCCCCCCCCACCCCGGGACATTTGAGAGCCACCTGCTATTGCCAGGCCACTTATGGGCATTGATTGGCCTGGGGTGGGCAGGCCGTTTATCGCTGCAACCGCCCTGCGTAAAGTGGCGGCGAAGGTGGGTCAGGATGACCTCCCAAAGCCTCCCGCTCCATTTTACGCCACTATCCCCCCGCCCCCCACCCCGCCACTTGGGGTGGCATAAAATTCAGCCCAATGTTTCAGTTTGATGACCTTTCATCAGAACTGATGAAGGGTCATTGTCCTGAAACGTTAAATCTACCTTTCTGTTGGCTCATTTTAAAGGTTTCCTCTCAATGTCTTTAAATCCCTTTTAGTCAGTTTTCTCATTCCAGTCAACTGATTGGCCCCTCCTTTTTTTTCCCTTTCCCAATGTTCTAGCATTTGTTGTTCTAATTTTTAGTTGAAATACTATCAGTAAACAGTGTAACAAATTACTAATATCTACTGTTCTCTTCTTGCTGATGTTTGATAGTGTTTCAAATCAGTTTCAGCTCCATTTGGGACTTATTTCTCATGTCTGAGCTCTTGAGTTTTGCTGAATAAATAAATCCCATCTGCTCACTCTGATCTTAGAAGCTCTTTCAATTTGAATTTGACTGCTACAAAATACAGTAAAGGTCACATTGATGTTCTGCATAATTAAACAATTGCTGGTAATATTTGTCCTCTTTTTGATATAACAGGAACTTCTGTCACATCACCAAACATCAATAGGAACAACATTTTAGATTTCATGGTTGCCTACTATTTTCTTCCTCTTACATGTCACATTGTGTACTGAAATATTTTCATTTTCAGTATTCCACTCACATGGAGATGACACATACGCCCATGTTAAGATTTTTGTTGAGGTGACTCCCCCAGTGAAATATGAGGAAAGTCACCTCCAGAACATGAATATCCCAGGTTCAAAAACTGGTCTTTGCTGAGTTAGCTGATCTCAATCAGATGGTAGGCACACTACAATTGACTAGTGCTCTTCATTTTGGGTGGAGAAAAATGCATCATGCTTCCTGTTCCTGATAACTGTCCAGTGATCACTGCTAATGTGCACATGTAGGGAGGTAAAGTGAGGACAAGTCAACCTCCCCGATGGCTAAATAGTCAGCTAGTAATCACTTTCTAGTCTCATGCATGAGCCACTTGAGGAGAGAAAATGAAAGAAGAATGTTTTTCCACGTGACATCCTGTAACTAGTCAAAAGCAATTGTTATATTTTTAGTTCCGAAGAAGGGTCATTGACCCGAAACGTTAACTCTGCTTCTCTTTTCACAGATGCTGCCAGACCTGCTGAGTGGTTCCAGCATTTCTTGTTTTTATTTCAGATTTCCAGCATCCGCAGTATTTTGCTTTTATTTTAGTGTTATATTTTTAGCATTATCCAGTACTATTTGCCAGCACAAGGTTGACTGAATTGTACTGGTATTACTGCTTATGCGAGGGAACCAGAGCAGAAAGCTCAGTTTTAGGTCATTCGTGGTGATTCGAAGGGTCAATAAGCACTCCTCTGGGTACAGGTAATACTATTCACATGCCAAAAACTCACTGTGATTAGATTTGTTCAAAATATTTCACAAATGAAACAATGGAAAATAAAGACTGCTGGTGGAATATATTCTTAATTGGAAAGTAATTAACTTTTAACATATGCAAGAATCTGATGAGTACAGGAGTGTAGGGGTTATGTTACTGGACTATTAAACTAGAGAACATGAGTTCAAATCCACTGAGAATTTGAATATGTTTTTTAAAAATATGGAATATAAAAAGCTGGTATCAGTAAAAGTAACCATGAAGTTGTTGGATTGTCCAAAAACCTCAACTGATTCATTAATTTGTTTAAAACATAACATAAGAATTAGGAGTAGAAGTAGACCACAAGGCCCCTCGAGCCTGCTCCACCATTCAATACAATCATGGCTGATCTTCAACTCCACTTTCCCGCCTGCTCCCAACATCCCTTGATTCTGTGAGAGACCAAAACTCTGTCTGTCTCAGCCATGAATATATTCAATGATGGAGCATTCACAATACTCTAGGGTAGAGATTTCAAAGATTCACAACCTCTGGGTGAAGAAATTTCTCCTCATCTCAGTCCTAAATGATCAGTCCTTCATCATGAGACTGTGCCCTTGTGTTCTAGATTTCCCAGCCAGAAGAAGCAACCTCAGTGTCTTTCGTGTCAAGCCCCTTCAGAATCTTTTATGTTTCAATGAGATCACCTCTCATTCTTCTAAACTCCAGCGAATATAGGCCCAATTTACTCAGCCTCTCGTCATAGGACAACCCCGTCATCCCAGGAACCAATCTACTGAATCTTTGCTGTACTGCCTCCAAGACATGTATATCCTTCCTTAGATATGGAGAACAAAACTGCGCACAGTGCTCCAGGTGTGGTCTCACCAAAGTCCTATACAGTTATAGCAAGACTTCCTTAGTCTTGTACTCCAATCCCCTTGTAATAAAGGTCAACATGCCACTTGCCTTCCTAATTGCTTGCTGTACCTGCGTGCTAACGTTCTGTGTTCCTTGTATGAGTACACCCAAGTCTCTCTGAACATCAATATTTAGAAGTTACGCACCTTTAAAAAAAATTCTGCTTTTCTATTCTTACTACCAAAGTGAATAACGTCACACTTTGCCACATTTTTCTCCATCTGCCACTGTGTAGTCCACTCGCTTATATCTCTTTGCAGCCTCTTTGTGTCCTCCTCAGAGCTTACATTCCCACCTAGCTTAGTATCATCAGCAAATCTGGATTCGTTGTCAGAAGCAAAACTCATGTAAACTCTAGTTAGTACGAAAGAAAACAGAATTTTGTGTCTCTGCTAATCCTTTGATGCCTAAAGTCTATAGTTTTGGTGATCATGTTGAGGATAATAATGATAATGATATGCCACACAAAAATGGGGAAATCTAGCTTGTTGAAGTTCAATTTCTTCCAGCTGACACCTTTCTTCCCCATCCTCTCTTTGCAAGTCAGTATGTAATAAGCAACCTGCTTCAAATAAAATAATTCCAAACACTGCAGCAATATTTGTGGAAAGCAGCAACTGTTTATGGTGTGTTAGGTGGAATAGTAATGTAGGAAGTGAGCACAAATCTGGCAAGGACTGAAATCTCAGTCTTGATCCTGGCAATTATTGAGAGCACATAAAGATTTGCAGAAATTGTATTAATTATCAACAGGCACAACCAAGCTCCACAATATAATTTATGTTTCTCCTTCAACAAGTGATGGTTAGTTCAACGTTTGCATTTTTGCATACTTTGGAAATTCTGCTTCTTGTCAATGTTATTATCTTATCAAAGTCCCACAAAGGAAAAGAAGCATCATGTGAATCCTTACTGGTATTCCACACTGATATTGTGCATTGATGTTAAATATTGAGGTGAGATAGAATCCAGTAAATGTTCTTGGATTGAATCTGAAGGTCTGGGTTAACTACAGTTAACTTTTGAGGTACTGTTTCAGTCATGGCCTTGCAAAGGCTGACAGCTTGATCACAGCTGTCCAAGATAACACACAGTCGATCTTGGATAATAGACAAGATATGAAAAGAATTAAGCCGACCACATAAGGCTGTGAAGTCCAGATGATGAAGGCTGACATTTGATGCTTGAAATCCAATCACAATATCTTAACTGTATATGTAAATATGGATGTTTATTCCATTTACAGTATCTGATTTTTTGCTTCCCTTTTCGATCCTTAGTATTGGCTTTCCCTTATATCTGTTGAGGTATTTTATTTATGGTTTAAACTGATTAACAATGTCCTAAACACATGAGATTTTGATACTATTTTGGTAGTGCACAGCCCAGTTTGCCAAAACAGAGAGTCCACTTCTGTTTTTGTACCTAAGTTGATAGACTAACTTCTTGTTTTACAAACTAGAAAAATAAAAATTTACGAAGCTGTTACGACCAGGTGAAAAAGAGGTCTAGGGTTCCCTTTCAGCCTTCACCTGGTCATACTGTAACAGGGTTTAATTTTAAACATGCCATATTTTTAGTTCCCCCTTGGTGAATCCTTGTTCACTGCTTTCCAATTATAAGGCAAAGAAACTAGCACAAACAGGCTTTCTTAGGTTTAAAGAAAAAAAGTTGAAATTTACTAAACTTAAACTTAATCTCTAATTCGGCTGACATCTACAGATACATGACACGCCCACGCGAGCATGCATACGCGATACACACATGCAAATAGGGAAAGAAAAAGAGCAGAAGAAAAATAAAGAGGAAAGGTTTGAGGCAATATCTGAAGAGTTGTTGTTACAGTTCTTCGAGCTCACTGTAGAGTCCTTGATTCTAGGTAGATCTTGCTTTTCGTTGGGCCCAGTATTCTTCTTAAACCTTGTTCACTGTAGGAGATTTTCCCTCTTAGAGTTCATGTGTCTTCAGTGGATTCAGAGGCTTGTGAGAAAGAGATGGGAGCAGACAAGAGAGACATCTTCCAAGTCCAGGAGCAAACAGACTTTTCTGCCCAAACCGTTTGTACAAATTCAAAAACCTTTGGTTGCCCAACAGGTTAGTCATGTGATTAACTGGTTTGACCATGTCCATTTGTGTATTTGGCCATCTTAGCAGTCAACCTGGAATGCGAGCTCTCCCACCTTCAATGTCTGGTGCTCAAAAGTCCATTGTGGGTTGAATGTGTCAGAGAATGGCTGCTTTGTCCTTCCAAACACTGTCTGTTAATATGCAAATGTCTTTTCCAGCCACGGCTGATCTGTTTAACAAGCCTTTTCTTCACTCCAGTAACAGTTTAAAATCAATGCCCATGACAAAATTAATGTTGCCTCATTCTGGGAGGTGGGGGCCTGTCTTCTCTTGGTGCCAATGCTGCTTTAATTGCCCCCTTTTCGGCATCCCAATAAACATGTGGCTCTTTTTGTGGGAAGTTTCTCTTCTGTTTGCCCATTTCCATGGCTGCCTTGGGTCTTGTTCCCGCTCAGGTCATTTTTTATTTAAAAGAGTCAGTAGTGGGCGGGTCAATCCTGAACTCTCTTTCAGTGCTTTGCTGAGTCATGCAAAGGCTTTTGACTTCAGGGGATGGGTGCTTCGCTTTTTTTCTGACTGTGGAGGGAGGATTCTTTGCTAATCTTCCCTTTATCCCAGACGACATTCCTGCCTGCAGGTATTTTTGCAGACTCTACTACACTGCCTGTGGCACTTTGACTAGGTGAGGCATCACCCTCATGGTTTCTCTGCCTGCTAGAGGTCTTTTTTTGTCTCTGCAGGTGCCTAGAAATGCTATTAGCAACTCTTGTGGGGTGCTTCCAGTGTCTGCATTTATGTCGGAGGATGTGGGGTCTAACTTTTCACATTTTACGGGATTGGCTGACTGGACAGTAGAGGTTTTCATCCTGCATTCCTTCCAGACTTCCTTTAACCAGCCCTCTTGGTCACTTTTTCCCCTTCTCTGTCAACCTTTTGCCAGCCTTGTACCTGTCTGTCCCTTTTTGTTCTCGGCAGGGGTCCCTTACAATTCACCAGCCCTCTGCTGGAGGGTCCTCCTAACACCGACACAGGACTTAGGGTGCAGGTTTCAATGTAGGTTAGGGTTTCCCTCAAACTGGCTCAATTGTCAACTCCTGCAGTTCTCCACCACATCTTTGTGGTGTTTTGACCAGTCAAACTGCTGCCTGATGTGGGCTTTGGTCTTTCCTATACCAGCATGTACAGTCACTGTCATCTCGTGGGCCTTTCTTAATATTTCTCTCTGGTATCTCTTCAGTTCCACTAACAACTACTGCCCGCTCCTTGCTCTCAAGTCTATGAGGAGCACTCCATTTCCTCATCAGTACCTTATTCTTTAAACAGTAGCAATCAGGGACTCCCTCTGCTTCACTTTCAGACTGGGCAGCCTGTGCTAACTCTTGCAATACTGGTTCGGCTCGCTGAGCCTCAGCTCGGGAAAATTCATTTAATTAATTCCCTGGATCTCCTAACCTTCCAAAGAAAGTCTTGGACAGGCAGACCTCATGGTCATCTGCCTGCAATGCCAATGCAGTCTCCTCTGGGGGAGCTGGTTTGATCATGACCTGATCCATTGCACATTCAGTGAAACTGCAGGGGTCCATTTCCTGCCACTGCCCTGTCTCTCTGACCTCCTGTGGTCTTTCTTTCACTACTGGGCAGGCTGCCACCTTCACCCCCGCCAGATCATTACCTAGGAGCAGGTCAACCCCGTCCATAGGCAAACTAGGGACAATCCATAAGGTCACCAGTTCCAAAACTAGGTCGCACTCCAGGTGCACCCCGTGTACAGGTACAGGCATACACTGCCCTCCAATACCATTCACCACCATTCTGGTGTTCACTGCACTCTCTGGGTGAAAGGTCAGGCCTTTTCCCAGTAAAAGGGATCTAGTGGTCCCTGTGTCCCTGAGAATCACTATGGGTTTGCTTGCCCCACTCAAGGGGTATGGGGTTACTCTCCCTTCATACACAAAACCCTGATAATCCCGAAGAACCCTATTAAATGTTTCTGCAATTGCAGCGGTAGACTTCCTGGGTCTCACTCTTACTGCAGTTCAAGCCACATCTTGTTCTGCTGTGCTTTCTATCAGGTTCTCTTCTTCACTGAGCAGGTGTTCCCTGATTAATCGCACAGGATGTCCCTTTACTTTCCAGCAGTCATCATTTAAATGCCCTGCTTTATTACAATGGAAGCACACTGGTCTCCGAGTCTCACTCTTGCTCACAGCACCTTCCTTTTTGGCTAGAGGAGGGTCCCCTGTGTCTTCTGCTTTCCTTTTTCTTGCAGGCCTGCTTGGGCTCCAATCACCTTCCCACCTTTGTCCTTTTTGGATTTGTGGGGGTGACTAGGAAAGTTTCTCCCCTGGGAAGCCGTCTTATAAATTAAAGCAAACTCATCGGCCAGAACAGCTGCTTGCCGTGCTCTCTTAACCCGCTGCTCCTCTGCATGGGTCTTTATGGAAAGTGGGAGAGAGTGTTTAAATTCCTCTAATAGAATTACTTCTCTGAGATTCTCATAGCTGAGCTGCACTGTAAGAGCCCTCAGCCACTGGTCAAAAGCCAGCTGCTTACTTCTTTCAAACTCCAGATAAGTTTGATTAGCTTGCATCTTGAGGGTTCTAAACTTTTGGCGATAGGCTTCAGGTACTAATTCATATGCCCCAATGACAGCATTTTTGGTCAGTTCATAATTTGATGAACTCTCATCTGTCAACAGGGAATAAACCTCATGTTTCCAGTTAGCTTGCTTTGTAGTAAAAGAGGCCAGGTCTCAGCTGGCCATTTTAGTTGCCTTGCCAGTTTCTCACGCACATAATAAATTCTTCTACATCTTCCTCATTGAATTTTAGAATTAGTTGAGCTACTTTTAACAATTTTGTATCCAGCCCTGAATTATGCTCCTCCATATTGGCCATGCTTTCACTGGGGTTACTCTGTTGCCCCCAGTTAACTCAAGCCGCTTCAACTCTCTTTCTCTTCGCATTCCTTCTGGAATATTCTTTTACTCTCCCTCTCCTCAAATTCAAGTTTCCTCTGTTCCAATTGTTTCTTTGCTAACAATACCCTGTTGGAGTCTGCTTCTAACCCTGTTTCTGCTTCTTCAGATTCAAGGAAAAAATGGTTGGCCACTAGCCTTAGGAGTTCAGACTTCCTAGCCTTGCCACGTACAGTGATCCCACACTGCTCAGCCATTTTCCTCAACTCCTCCATAGACAGTGCTTTTAACTTATCCCAAGTTACTTCACCCTGGCTTGGAGAGCTATTAGCTTCAGTCGCAAACATGTTAGTATTCAATCACACACAACCTGTATTGAAATCTTGCTCTTTTTTGATTGGGAACAATTTGGCTTCCCAATTCCAATTTCTCTCAATTGGCTATAGGTAAAATCCCAGATAGTACCCCCCAAATTTCTGTTACGACCAGGTGAGAAAGAGGTCTAGGGTTCCCTTTCAGCCTTCACCTGGTCTTACCATAACATGATTTAATTTTAAACACACCATGTTTTTAGCTCCCCCTTGGTGAATCCTTGTTCACTGCTTTCCAATTATAAGGCAAAGAAACCAGCACAAACAGGCTTTCTTAGGTTTAAAGAAAAAAAGTTGAAATTTATTAAACTTAAACTTAACCTCTAATTCGGTTGACACCTACGATACACGACGCTCCCACGCTAGCATGCATACACGATACACACATGCAAATAGAGAAAAAAGGGAACAGAAGAAAAATAAAGCGGAACGGTTTGAGGCAATATCTGAAAAGTTGTTGTTACAGTTCTTCGAGCTCACTGTAGAGTCCTTGATTGTAGGTAGATCTTGCTTTTCGTTGGGCCCCAGTATTCTTCTTAAACCTTGTTCACTGCAGGAGACTTTTCTCCTTGGGGTTCATGTGTCTTCAGTGGATTCAGAGACTTGTGAGAAAGAAATGGGAGCAGGCAGACAGGAGAGGCTGTGACGAGCTAGCCAGGAGAGATCATCTCAGTCCAGGAACCTTCTGCTTTCTGCCCAAACTGTTTGTAAAAATTCAAAAACCTTTGGTTGCCCAGCAGGTTAGTCATGTGACTAGCTGTTTTGACCATGTCCGTTTGTGTACTCGGCCATCTTAGCAGTCAACCTGGACTGTGAACTCCCCTTCCTTCAATGTCTGGTGATCAAAAGTGCATTCTGGGTTGATTGTCAGGGAATGGCTGCTTTGCCCTTCCAAACACTGTCTGCCAATATGCAAACGTCCCTTCCAGCCATGGCCGATCTGTTCAACGAGTCCTCCCCTCACTCCAGTAACTGTTTAAAATCAATGTTCATGACAAAACTGATGTGCCTCATTTTTGGCAGGTGGGGGCCTAGCATGACAGCAGTCAACCTGGAATGCGAGCTCCCCCACCTTCAACGTCTGGTGATCGCAAGTCCATTGCGGGTTGAATGTGTCAGGGAATGGCTGCTTTGTCCTTCCAAACACTGTCTGTTACTATGCAAATATATTTTCCAGCCACAGCTGATCAGTTTAACAAGTCTTTTCTTAACTCCAGTCACAGTTTAAAATCAATGTTCAATACAAAATTAATGTGCCTCATTCTTGGCAGGTGGGGGCCTAGCATGACAGCAACATAAATTATCATAGTTAAAATTCCCTTACTTTCACATAGCCAGCAACATTCTAAACAGATTAATTTTATTTACTGCATAATACATAATAAATCTGTATGTGCTGGATTCATTTCTGATATCATTATACAAGCCTCCATTGAATGATTTCTTGTTCCATTTCAAGACCTGTGGAATTATATGTTCCGGTCAGTGACACTAATAGAATTTCTAAAAGGTCACAGAAGCAAATCATTGCAATTTGAATATTGAGTCTTGTCAAATTTCTTTTACTCATTTATGAGAATGTCTTCATAAAAAGTAATTACTTGCCCAACTTGTATTTAACAAGAATTGGGAATGGTATTTGGTTGTGTAGCATCTTCTAAAATAAAAGAAGAGCAACAATATATCTGATAGCTCATAAGGCACTCAAAGGTTCTAGGTTACACACGGGTTTTAATCTTTAATTAAATGTGCAGGGACAGAGGGACATTGAGGTCTGTGTGCACAGATCCTTGAAGGTGGCAGGACATATTGAGAGAATGGTAAGCGAAGAATATGGGATCTTGGGCTTCATAAATAAAGGCATTGAGTACAAAAGCAGGGAAGTTATGTTGAACTTTTATGAAACCCTGTTTAGGCCACAATTGCATCCAGTTCTGGTCACCACATTTTGGGAAGGATGTGAGGGTCCTTGAGAGGGTGCAGAGGAGATTTACCAGAATGGTTCCAGGGATGGGGGATTTTAGCTACAAGGTTAGTTTGGGGAAGTTGGGGTTGTTCTCCTTGAAGCAAAGGAGATTGAGGGGAGATTTGATAGAGGTGTACAAAATTATGAAAGGTTTAGATGAGGTAGACAAAGAAAAGCTGTTCCCATTAGTTGATGGTACAAGGATTAGGATACACAGATTTAAGGTTTAGGGCAAGAGCTGTAAGGGGGATGTGAGGAGGAACTTTTTTACGCAGCCAGTGGTAATCACCTGGAACTCGCTGCCTATGGGAGTGGTGGAAGTGGAGACGATTAATGATTTCAAAAGGAAATTGGATGGGCACTTAAGGGAAATAAAGGGTTATGAGGCTAGAGAGGGGGAATGAGACTGACTGGATTGCTCTACAGACAGTCAGCATGGACTTGATGGGCTGAATGGCCTCATCCTGTGCCATAATGACTCTCTGACTCTAGGTATAAAAATATGATGAACAACAATTTTTACTGTATCCATGGTAACTGCTGGTTCTGACTATTTTGACTGTATTTTGTTGATGAAGATTTTATCTTCTTATTTACTAAAATATCTGGTTGTTTTCCCTGAAAAATTATCATCCAAATGTTGGCCCATTTGTAGAATGACCTCTGTTAAAAAAGGGCAAATTGAACACATAAGAAATCATTTCTTCACTGGTGGTGCCAGTTCATCAGCAAGTGCCTTGCTAATATGCATTTCTCGTGCTTCCCCACACTTTTAAGTACAAAAACAGGGAAGTTATGCTGAACCTTTATAAAGCTCTGGTTAGGCCACAACTAGAGGATTGCGCCCAGTTCTGGTCACCACGCTTTAGGATCCTTGAAAGGGTGCTGAGGAGATTTATCAGAATGGTTCCAGGCATGAGGGATTTTAATTTCAAGGTTAGATTGGAGAAGTTGGGGTTGTTCTGCTTGGAACAAAGGAGATTGAGGGAAGATTTGATAGTGGTGTACAAGATTATGACAGGCTTAGGTAAAGTAGACAAAGAAAAGCTGTCTCCATCAGCTGATCGTACAAGGATTAGGGTTTTGGGCAAGAGATACGAGGGGATGTGAGGAAGAACTTTTTTATGTAGCGAGTGGTAATGACCTGGAACTCACTGCCTACAAGGGTTGTGGAAGCACAGACAATCAATGATTTGAAAAGGAAATTGGATGGAAGCTGAGGGAAATAATCTTGCAGGGCTATGGGGATAGAGCAGGGAAATGGGACTGACTCGTTTGCTCTACAGTGAGCCAACATGGATACAATGGGCCAAATGGCCTCCTTCAGTGCCATTAAGTCTCTATGACTCTATGACGCTCCCCCCACCCCCCCCCAACAAACTCCCCACCTTACCCCCCTTCCCCTCCCTCACCACTGCAGCCCTTTGTAGGTTCCCAAGATATTTTCATAACGGAGCTAGCATCCAGTTGATCCTGCCCTGACTCCAGGTATTGGGGAGGGGTGGTGGTGGGGGAGGGTAACCACTGCCTGCTTCTGCTGCATTCTACCAATGGAACAGTGCAGCAAATTTTCAGTACACCTATGTCTAGTGGAGGATGAAAAACAAACAGAGACCTATGTTCGTCCCCAGCAGAGATTTTTTTTTCCAAAATATACTTTATTCATAAAAATCTGTAAAAATTACATTACCAGTTTCAAACAACACCAAGTCAAAAAATACAAACAGTGCAGAGGAGGTCCATTAGCTTCATTACAATCATGAGTTGCCTCACAACCCTTCCATTTCACATTTGTCATGCCAATTACATTTTAACATTTTACAGCAAATGAAAATTTTTCCGATACAGTTCGAGGGGTTTACCATGGATCCAGCCCCTCCATTCAGCTTTGTGGAGGTCCTTACACTGTGGTCTTTCCCCATTGAGCCTTTGCTGCGGCTGCCCCAAGCTTTAGTGCGTCCCTCAGCACGTAGTCCTGGACCTTGGAATGTACCAGTCTGCAACATTCGGTCGTGGACAATTCTTTGCGCTGGAAGACCAGCAAGTTTCGGGCAGACCAAAGGGCGTCTTTCACCGAATTGATAGTCCTCCAGCAGCAGTTGATGTTTGTCTTGGTGTGAGTCCCTGGGAACAGCCCGTAGAGCACAGACTCCTGTGTTACAGAGCTGCTTGGGATGAACCTCGACAGAAACCACTGCATCTCTTTCCACACCTGCTTTGCAAAGACACATTCCAGGAGGAGGTGGGCAACCGTCTCTTCCCGACCACAGCCACCACGGGGGCATTGTGCGGAGGGGGCGAGACTTCGGGCGTGCAGGAAGGATCTGACGGGGAGGGCTCTTCTCACCACCAGCCAAGCTACATCTTGGTGCTTGTTTGAAAGTTCTGGTGATGAGGCATTCCGCCAGATGACTTTGGCGGTCTGCTCGGGGAACCATCCGACAGGATCCACCGTCTCCTTTTCCCATAGGGCCTTGAGGACATTCTGTACAGACCACTGCCTGATGGATTGGTGGTCAAAGGTGTTTTCCCGCAGAAACTGCTCCACGAAGGATAGGTGGTACGGCACGGTCCAACTGCATGGAGCGTTTGTCCCCAGCAGAGATGCCTCATGCCAACTCAATTGGGTGGTATTAAAGGGACATTATTGCCTTTTTGGGGAGGGTAAAAGCCGACAAGTACCCAACATCATTTTCATCATGCTAGCATTACACAACCGTTGCATTACATGTATGTACTACAATGAATCTTGTAGTGCTCTTGTGTTTTTGGAATAATTTTGCTCTTTGCAATGCTGATGATGTCATTGTGATGTATGTTGGTTAACAGAATGAACAGCAAGGTGTTCCCATTATGAAAAATGGCCCTTCAGCAGTTGCAGATGATCTATGGGCCAATATGTCCCACCACTGAAGGAGGACAGTGTGGGAAGAGGAATCAGCAAAACTGATAACATCAGGACCAAATTTTTTTTTAAACTGGTGCTATTAGAATTTATTTAAATAAATTATTCTTATCAGGCAGCCCGGTGGTGTACAAGTGGCATCATACCATGGGGAAATGGGACATGGTTT
This sequence comes from Heterodontus francisci, assembly GCF_036365525.1. Taxonomy (NCBI): domain Eukaryota; kingdom Metazoa; phylum Chordata; class Chondrichthyes; order Heterodontiformes; family Heterodontidae; genus Heterodontus; species Heterodontus francisci. The sequence goes on along the minus strand of NC_090387.1, from coordinate 23,242,284 downwards.
TATGCCCCTATTCTTCAAATGTCTATCTTCTAACCTTGTACACACTGTTGTGGGGGGGTGGCCATACAGCATGCAGCTATTTTCCAAGCAGGAAGGAAGGAAATCAGTGAACAAGTCACACTAACCTGCTCTTGAAAGTCTCCTAATGGCCATTTACACAGCTGCATTGGCAGAGATTTGAGCATAACTCCTTTCTCAATTCGCTAATACAGAATGGCATGTAATGAAAGTGTAACTCTGCCCTAGCCAGTTCAGAAGACTTATTCAGAAAGTAACTGGGTCTGAATGTCAAAGTTGTTGAATATTTGATATTGTGTTATGAATGTGGTCTGTCGTATAAACAATTTGGGAAGAATTGCCACCTTCACTGCTTGAGTTGTAAACTGTGGAACAGATCAAGTATCCGTTACAGGTTCTATAAAGGGCGGGCAATCCACTCCATCTGTTTACAGCTCAAGTGGTGAAGCTGAAAGTTATCCACAATAATTTAAATCAATACTTCTGCAAATATTATGGATGCTGGAAATCTGAAATAAAAACAGAAAATGCTGGAAATACTCAGCCAGTTAGGCAACATACATGGAGAAAGAAACAGAGTTAACAGGCTACATTTTAAGAGTCCACCACCAAAGAAGGCGGCGAATGTAAAATAATGTGGCCTGCCCGCATGGTCACTGTGTAAATGAGCTGCCGCGATTTCAAACACAGCAGCTCATTTGCATGGTATCAGGTTAATGTCGTTTCATCAGAACTGGGAAAATCTGAAATGTAATATGTTTTAGCAAGTGAAAGGGGGGAGGGTAGAAAAAGAACAAAAGGGGAGGTCTATATGATAGGGTGGAAGACAGGAGAGATTAAATTATAAAAGAGTTGGTGGTGCAAGGTCAAAGGGAGTAGTAATGGAACAAATAAAGTGTTATGACCAACCGCTCCAGTCAAAGCCCCCAATCAAAATTTTGATTCAAATTCTGATTGTGGTGGGAGAAATGCACTGTTAATTCAATCCTGTCCCTCCACAGATCGCCTAACATATCATTTAAAACTTTCCAAATTAAAGAAAGACCCGGCCAAATTGAACCATCTATTAACCCCCGAAAGAGGCTAACCAAACCAGGTGAGTTTAAATCAACAAATTAACTGTTTAACTAGAAAAATTAATTCTAAAACACTATTAAGATATAAACAACATTTAAAATAGAAAAAAAAATAGAGTCCTTGCAAACTTATGCTCCTGCCGGAGGTGAAAAAGCCCAATGTTACTTAAAGTTCTCACAGCCGTCCGATGGGGAGAAAAAAGGTTCTTCAACAGTAGAACAGTCCGTAGCCTAATTCCAGCAGTAAGTGATGCTTTCCTTCTCCAGCGATGAGCGCAGTAGATCAACAACCCACAACCACGTTCAATAGAATTAATCTGGCTTTAGAATTTTTGAGGGGTAAAAGATTGTCACAGTCTAATTTCCCTTTCTTCAGTTTAAATGATCAGAGATCTCTCCTTTCAGGTGCTAACACACAGCTGTCTGCCTATGTCCTCTCTGTTTGCACTATAAGCCAGTTCAAAATTAAATTGTAACAAGTGTATCTCGATGCTCAGTCCAAGTGGCTGTATCCAAGGCAATGAGATTGCACCTTCTTGGTAACTCCTGAGGCCTGCTTATTTTTAAAGCAGTACTGATCCTTTGCTGTCTTAAAGACACACCAAATATTTCCCAATAAAAACTACAAGATCATAACAACTCTGCCACTGGCAGAATGAAACAATGGGTAAAGAAAATTGAAAAAATGCGAATACATTTTTTTCCCGCATTTACAGGCATACACTTTTCTAAAATGTTAAGACTACAGCAACAAGTTCCACCAGAACATTTTGGCTTTAAATTTTCAAATGGTTGTCCCAATTAACCCATTTCAAATTTACAAGCTTAGTCTTCCAATTGTTTCATGTCCCTATTGTCCATCACCTCAGCCAGGTGAACTGCACAGCTAGGAGCACTGACCACTACTGGGTTCACTATTCTCTGAGAAGTTTCTCGAGTATCCCTTAACCTATGTGGCATCACTTGACTCTGGAAAACCCTGTCCGGTGTAACAGAAGCTGATTTTTTTTCTCACCCTGGGGTGACAAAAGAATTTGACAGGTTTCCTCCAACACATCTGTCTGTTTAAGACACATTGTGTTATCCACTCCATCCATACAGTCTTTTAAATAAGAATTTGGGTAGAAGTGTCCCTTCTTTACCACAATGACTTTTCTAGAGTCTATGCAAGTTTGAGCCATCCCACCAGGTTTAGCCATCAAGACCATCTGCGAATTCCAGCTGTCCTGACTGGGTTCAACTAAGCTGCCTGTCAGCATGCGTTGTACCTCTGCTTCCACTTGAGCCTGTCTGTCTGGATCTAAGTGACAAGGATGTTGTCTTAAAGGAATGGTTCCCCCATACCCACATCATGTGTGGCTAAGGTTGTACAACCTGGCTTTTCCCTACAAACTTTTTGAAATGTTGTGAAAACCCTGGTTAAGTCTTCAAGCTGTTTTGCCTCCAAGTGTAAAAGCAATTTTCCTAAACATTCTGTATTCGCTAATCTGACAGTGGGAGGTTCAATCTGAGAATTTACTAGGCCTACTTCTGTCTCATCCTCACTATCCTTTTCCTTCTCAACAGTCCCGATTACCTGACATAACTGGAATGGCTTATCCTCCTCCCTGTGGTAGTATGGTTTGAGCATATTAATGTGACACAACCAGGGGTTCTTCTTCCGATGATCAGGGATGTCAATCTACTAATCTACCTTACCCACTCTTTTGATCACTCAGTATGGGCCACTGAACCATGCTTTTAATGGTTCTCCTTGTGACGGTAACAACACTAACACTTCATCCCCTGGTTTAATGGTAGGTTATGGTTTTCCCAACATGTGACAGGCGTGGCCTGTCCTACAAAATTGTCTCACATCCTTTGTAAGACCTGGCCAGTAATAATGTTTGTTTATGTGTGATTTGGTCTTCCAAATTCCCCTATGTCCTGCAAAAGAAATGTTGTGTGCTAACCTTAATAATCCTTGGCGAAATTTAGGTGGTACCACTATCTGTTCAACAACTGTCCAGTCTTCGTTGACAGGCCTATGAGACGGTCTCCATTTCCTCCTCAAAAACCCATTTGTCATATAATAGCCTTCCAGAACTCCTTTCGCCTCAGCTTCTGACACAGCCGTCTCTGCCATTCAGTATATCTCTGGATCAGCTTGCTGTGCTGCAATGATAGACGATCTGTTAAACAACTCATTTGGATTATCTAAATCCCCAAACATGGCTTCAGATACTTGGCTATCTACTTGTGGAGCCCATTTTATCTCAACAATGGATCCTGTTTCGCCATTGCTCAGGTAACTGTACATGCAGGAAATATTCCCGGAACTTGTTCCTGTAATTGCTCTGTTTCCCTATTTTCACTTGGTTCCTCTGTAACTGTAGGAAAAACTGGTATTTTTGATCCAGCCAAATCATTTCCTAGCAGTAGATCAATTCCCTTTACTGGTAAACTGTGGACAACTCCTACAGTTGCTAGGCCAGATAATAAGTAACTCTCTAGGTGTACTTTAATCAAAGGTACGGGTATATACTCCCCACCAATTCCATTAACTAAAGCTTTAATGTTCAAGGCGCTCTCTCTGGTGGAAACCTTATATCTTATGTTATGACCGACTGCTCCAGTCAAAGCCCCCAATCAAAATATACGATTCTGATTGTGGTGGGAGAAACGCACTGTTAATTCGATCCCATCGCTCCACAGATCGCCTAACATATCATTTAAAACTTTCCAAATTAAAGAAAGACCCAGCCAATTGTACCATCTATTAACCCCTGAGTGAGGTTAACCAAATCAGGTGTCTTTCAATCAACAAATTAACTCTTTAATTAGAAGAACTAAATTCTTAAACACTATGAAGATACAAACAACATTTAAAATAGAAAAAATTAGTATCCTTGCAAATTTACAGTCCAATGTTGCTTGAAGTCCTCACAGAATGTTGATTGAAGTCCTCACAGCCATCCAATGTGAAAAAAAAGGTTTTTCCACAGTAGACAGTCTGTAGTGTAAGTCCAGTAGGTGATACTTTCCTTCTCCAGCGAATTTCAACAATTAACGACTTGCAAACACTTTCAATAGAATCAATTTGACTTTAGAGTTTTTGAGGGATAAAAGCTTGTTACAGTCTAACTTCCCTTCCTTCAGTTCGAATTATCAGAGATCTCCGTTTTGGCTTGACTTTTTTTTTAGAACTTGGAGAGATAATAATTAAACAGTCTAAATTTCTTTTCCTTCAGTTTAAATGGCTGAGAGCTCTTTTTCAGGTGTTAAACAGCACAGCTGTCTGTGTCTTCTGTCTATGTGTTCTGTTAGAACAAACTGTCTTCAACCAAAAGCCAGTTCAAAACTGAATTGTAACAAATATATCGCTTGCTACTCACCCCTAGTGGCTGTATCGATGGTTAAGAGAATGCACCCTTTGAATCGCAGTCTCCAAATGGCTGTTTCTAACGACCAGCGAAAATGTACCTTTCTATAACTCCTGAGGCTTGCTGGTTATTAAAGCAATTCTGATCCTTTGCAAGCCTTAAAGGCAAACCGCATATTCCTGGAAAAAAAACTACATGACCATGACACTTACCACAGCAAGAGTGTTTGCGTTGCTCCTGTATCCTTGAGTCTAATGATAGGTTTTCCTGCCTCACTTACAGGACATGGAGTTACTCTCCCCTTTTACGAAATTTCATTGTAACTCTCAGGTATTTTATTCTTAACCTCTACACTCCTTTTAGTTTTAGTATCTGGTTTCACATTCACAGCTGTCATTAAAGCTATAGCCTGGTCTGCTATACTCTCAGTCAGTCTTTTCCTTTGCACTAACTTTGTGTACCCCAACAAGTCCTATGGGTTTACCTCACAATTTCCAGCACTCTGAATGAAGATGACCCGTTTTGTTGCAATGATAACACTTTGACTTGTGAACCTCACTTCTACCCTCAGCACCTTCCTTTCTGACCTTAGGAGGTGATCCTCGGGCATTCTCAACTGTTACTTCTTGTCCCTGTCTACTTGCCTTCCTTTCACTCTCCCACTTTCTATCCTTCTCGGGTTTATGGGGGTGATGGACAAAATATGTTGGCTTATTCACAAGCTTTAAAGCATCAGAAATCTCTGCTGCTTGCCTAGCTTTCAAAACTTTCAGGTTATCTAAATGAGTTCTCATTACTGAAGGAATGGAGTTTTTAAACTCTTCTAAGAGAATCAATTCTCGAAGGTTCTCATATGTGGTTTCTATCTTTAATGCCCATATCCAACAGTCAAAAGTAATTTGCTTCACCCTCTCAAATTCTAAATATGTCTGCCCAGCCAATCTCCGTAAGTTTTTAAACTTCTGACAGTAAGCTTCAGGGACTAACTCATACGCAGCGAGAATAGCCTTTTTTGCCATCTCATAATCTGCAGAAGCCTATTCAGGAAGAATGGCATAAGTTTCATGAGCTCTGCCCACCAGCCTGCCCTGCATGAGCAAATGTCCAGCTTTCTTTCAGCCATTTCATCTGTTTGGCTATTTTTTCAAAAGGTATGAAAAATGCCTCTACGTCCCTTTCCTCGAACTTAGGAAGAGCCTATATAAATTTAAACAACTTCTTGCTGGGTCCTGATCTAAATTCAGATCTTCCTGACCGGAACTTTCCTTGGATTCAAGACTACCCTTTTGTCTTTGTTCCATCTCTTTTAACTTAAATTCCATTTCTTCTTTTTCTCTTTCTCCCTTTCCTCTTTCTCCAATTCAAGTTTTAAAAAATTTTTTTCCTGTTGAAGCTCCAGTTTTTTTCATTCCTAACTGAATCCTAGCCAATTCCACTGCATTACTCTCGGATCTACTACCCTTTTGTCTCTCATAATCCCTTTCTTGTTCCTCGTATTTCCCTTCATCCGTATCATTATCATCATCATCTTCTACTAATTCCAGATGTTCAGTTATTATGTCAATTGTCTCTGCTTTTTTGGCAGTGTGAGCAGATCACAATATTGTGAGGGCTGTCTGCAACCTTGGTGGACAATTGGACCAAACATCTATCCCCTTAACCAATAAGATTTAAGCATTGGGAAAGAAACAGAGGACTGACTGAGAAGGACCGAATTAGAGTCAAATCAGGCACAGAAAGAGAGATAAAAAGAGGAACAGAAAGATTGGATTGAGAGAGGGAGGAAAAAGAGACAAAGGAAAAGTAAGAAAAAATTTAAGTTTCTAATTTCAAAAAATCTCCAACAACAATTTACAACCTGCAGGAATGAGTCTCCACAATTAAAATTGTTCCCCTTATGGGCCAGAGAGGTTAATTTGCATTTCAGGAACACAAATCTCCTCAGTAAGTTGGAAGTTGCATTGTTAATTACCAGCCCTAACTTTCTACAGCAAGTTTAATTGGCAATTAAAGCACAAATGCAGCAACTTCAAGAAATACATGGGGATCGCAAGGGCAGGCTGCAATTTTCGCAATACCCAGGTTATCTCTCCTTCACAAGTTGCTTTACGATTTCCACATTAACTCATTAATAACGGTGTGCACATTAAACTCCCCCACTATTTTAGTAGCAAAATCAGGGACGATGTTGCTGTCATGCTGGGAAGCGGAAAATGCGTGTGGTGAGCATGTAGGGTTTAAACCCTTCTATTATTTTTGATTGATGCCCATGTCCATGCACGACATAGTGAGTTGCTAGTTTATGGCAGTGGTAATCTAGTGCCAGTTGTAAGAATTGGCATCACAAATGAAGTGTTGAGATTTGGTTGATACGTGGTGGCAGACACCATGATGATAACTTAGATTATATTGCGCCACCATATTTTTTTCACGTACTGAAAAATGCTTGATAGTCTCTGAATTTATGTCTCTCCTTACAGCACTCTTTTTAAAACATTTTTATAAACTGTCTTTTCCTGTAGATATAAAGGTAAATTCAATTACACCACACTTCCAGCAAACAACTGTGCATAAATTGGTACGACAATTTTCGACCTGTGCTCCCATTGAGCACTGATCACCTCTGGCAGTCCAGGAGGACCGAAATAACCCTACAATTTTCTGCAGATTTACTGTTCCTGGGGATTGTAAGCCTTAAAACTAGATAACAGAAGAGCCTGGAATGTGGCGATGTCTGTTTTAAACTGGAGATGCTTTCAGTGTATTATTACATAAGCACTAAAGGATTTTGTATGGTAACAGAAGATGCCTTTATAACTATGTCATCCTTAAGCCCAAGGGCAGGTCAAGTCATCTGGATATGCTCAAACAAATCATGTGTTTTTATTCGGAACTTTGAACATTTTCCCCCCCGAAATACCAGTAATGCAGCAGCAAAATAAATTATTAAGAATTTCATTGTACTTTATCATCAAACTAATTGCTTCAATTTGCTATATATCCCATCAGAACATAAGAACATAAGAAATAGGAGCAGGAGAAGGCCATTCAGCCCCTCAAGCCTGCCCCACCATTCAATAAGATCATAGCTGATCTGTCCCAGGGCTCAACTCCTCTTTTGGGCCTGCTCCGCATAACCCTCGAATCCACGAGATTTCAAAAATCTATCTACCTCCTCCTTAAATACATTTAGTGACCTAGCCTCCATAACTCTCTGAGGTAGAGAATTCCAGAGATTCACCACCCTCTGAGAGAAGAAATTCATTCGCATCTCAGTTTTAAATGTGTGACCCCTTATTCTGTAACTATGTCCCCTAGTTCGAGATTCCCCCACTAGTGGAAACATATTCTCAACATCTACCCTGTCAAACCCCCTTAGACTCTTATATGTTTCAATAAGATCACCTCTCATTCTTCTAAACTCCAATGAATAAATGCCTAACCTGTTTAGCCATTCTTGATAAGACGACTCCTTCATCCCAGGAATCAGCCAAGTGAATCTCTTTTGAACTGCCTCCAATGCCAGTATATCATTTCTTAAATACAGGTACCAAAACTGTACACAGTACTCAAGGTGACCTCACACTTTCCCACATTGAACTCCATCTGTCAAGTTTTTGCCCACTCACTTAACCTATCTATATCCCTGTGCAAATTCTTTGTGTCTTCATCACAACATGCCTTCACACCTATTTTTGTATCATCAGCAAATTTGGATACACTACACTCTGTCCCTTCCTCCAAGTCATTAATATAGATAGTAAATAGTTAAGGCCCTAGGACAGATTCTTGTGGCACCCCACTAGTTACCGCTTTCCAACCTGAAAAAGACCCATTAATCCTGACTCTCTGCCTTCTGTGTGTTAGGCAATCCTCAATCCATGCCAAAACATTACCCCCAATACCCTGAGCTCCTATTTTGTGCAATAACCTTTTATGTGGCACCTTATCAAATGCCTTCTGAAAATCCAAATACACTGGTTCCCCTTTATCCACACTGTTTGTTATATCCTCAAAGAACTCTAACAAATTTGTCAAACATGATTTCCCTTTCACAAAACCATGTTGACTCTGTTTGATTGCATTTTGTTTTTCTAAATGTCCTACTATTTCTTCCTTAATAATGGACTCTAGCATTTTCCCAATGACATATGTTACCTGGACACCCTGGACACCGTATGCCAGCCAAGAGCGACGTCTCAATTCATTCCATCTTCGCTGCCTTCGGAGAATACTTGGCATCAGGTGGCAGGACTATATCTCCAACACAGAAGTCCTTGAAGCAGCCAACACCCCCAGCTTATACACACTACTGAGTCAGCGGCGCTTGAGATGGCTTGGCCATGTGAGCCGCATGGAAGATGGCAGGATCCCCAAAGACACATTGTACAGCGAGCTCGCCACTGGTATCAGACCCACCGGCCGTCCATGTCTCCGTTATAAAGACGTCTGCAAACGCGACATGAAATCGTGTGACATTGATCACAAGTCGTGGGAGTCAGTTGCCAGCATTCGCCAGAGCTGGCGGGCAGCCATAAAGACAGGGCTAAATTGTGGCGAGTCGAAGAGACTTAGTAGTTGGCAGGAAAAAAGACAGAGGCGCAAGGGGAGAGCCAACTGTGCAACAGCCCCAACAAACAAATTTCTCTGCAGCACCTGTGGAAGAGCCTGTCACTCCAGAATTGGCCTTTATAGCCACTCCAGGCGCTGCTTCACAAACCACTGACCACCTCTAGGCGCGTATCCATTGTCTCTCGAGATAAGGAGGCCCAAAAGAAAGAAAAGAAAGATGTTAAGCTAACCAATCTATAGTTTCCTGCTTTCTGTCTCCCTTCTTTCTTGAATAGGGGTGTCACATTAGCGGTTTTCTAATCCGCTGGTACCGTACCAGAATCCAGTGAGTTTTGGTATATTATGACCAATGCCTGCACTGTCTCTGTAGCCACTTCTTTTAAAACCCTTGGATGCAGGCCATCAGGTCCTGGCGACTTGTATGCCTTTAGTCCCATCAGTTTGACAAGCACCTTTTCCCTCATGATAGAGATTGTTACAAGTTCCTCCCTCCCATTTACACCTTGCTCATTTATTATTGTCAGGATGTTTATAGTGTCCTCCACCGTGAAGGCTGGTGCAAAATATTGGTTTAAGTTATCTGCCATTTCCCTGTTTCCTGTTATTAATTCCCCAGTCTCATCCTCTGAGGGTCCCACACTTACTTTAGCTACTCTCTTCCTTTTTATATACCCGTAGAAGCTCTTACTGTTTGTTTTTATATTTCTTGCCAATTTACTCTCATAATCAATTTTCTCCCTCTTTATGAAGAAGCCCAGAAACAGTTTGCATTTTGTCTTTTCTATTACTATGTAACCTGTATTCAGATCTTTACAGTTCAAAGAATAATAATCTTCGCTTGATTCCAACTATAAATTGAAGCGATAACTTCTAGGTCTCCCGGAGTCTACTACTTGTGGCGCTCCTGATGTTTTTCCTTCATTCAGAATGTTACCCGTTTAACTCCCTTGGCAGGCAAACAGATCAATTTGTCTGTATTATCAGCAGTCATGGGAAATGAATCCATCTAATCCTTTAGAAGAGTTGATTAATCCATCTGTCTGAAGTTGTGGCAGAATTGCTTCAATCCATTAACAGAAGCAGTGCATCAGTTAACTGGTGGACCTTCCTGGTCCTGTGTCTAAGTTTATTGGATCACTCAAGTGCAGAGAACATAGGAAAAATCAGTTGGGAAGGTGTGCACACCTGTACAGGAGCCCATCGATGTTCCTTTTTCATTGTTAGTACTTTGCATTTTCAGCAGGAATACAGTACCAATAGAGCAGGTATGACTAGTGTTATAAGGGTTTCCATTTTTTGTTAAAACCTGAGAATCTATATTTTAAAACTGAAGAGGCTGAACTTTGTGGTTGTTTTTAAAAGAAGTTGCCAGAAGGTTTGGACTGAATGTAACATGTTTTACTGGAAAGCACCTGTTTGCATCGAACCCAGCAGGGGGTTGTGTTTTGGCTTGAATAACTATTTACAAGGAAATAACAAGTCAAGATTTATGGTCATCACAAGGCTTGTTTCTGAAAGAGTTTTGGTTTAATTTTGAACTGTTAAAAAACAGACAGTTGGAGTTTGCTTATTGATCTGCCAGGAGAACAGATTTTCCAATCAGCCCATCTTTCTCTCGAAAAGCAAATCCTGTGTCAAGTGTGGTTCCTGTTGCCTCCTGTATTTGAAGAAATCTGCCTGTTTGCAGAAACCTTGCATCTTTGAAGGAACTTTGCATCGAATGTGTGAGAACTGAAACCTTTGTGACTGCATGCCTGATGTAAGACCTATGTGAAGCCTTCTGTAGCTGCATCTCTTGAAAGCCTACCCCGACTGTTCATCAACATCGCCTGGAATGAACTGTTCTAGGAAGATTCCATTGACAGCTGTCTATTCACCTTTGGGACACTTCACTGAAGCAAAGGACTTCCATCCATACCTTCTTTTCAGCATAATTTTAAATTCCTTTCATTTCTTTGTAACAGCTGTAAACCAAAATCCCACTTTTTCCCAGTTAACCAGTTTTTGATGTATGTGTGTGTGCGTGAGGGCTAGGATAAAATAAGGGGCTTTAATATTTCCATTTGTGTGTATGTTTTACTTCATTATTGGTTAAGACTTGGTTTTTAATAAATGGATAGTTTTGTTGTTTATTAAAGAAACCTGGTTGGTGTGCTTTATTCTGGGGGGAAAATAGAGTATCTGATTGACGATTTTAGTATGTGGGAAAAATTACATATATGTTGTGACCTGTGGAGAAGTGGGGTTGAATTAACAGTGCACTCCTCCCGCCTCAGTCATAACACTAGAAAATTAAGTAGAAGTGGAGAATAAAGATTAATGCACAGAATATCTTACAAATGATGAATAACGTTCAGATTCTCCTATATAAGTTCTGACATTAAGACACATATTGTTACACCACATTAGGTTACATTATATTGCATCACATAACCAGGACAAGAAAAGGCCATCAGACTCATTTGCACTCACCCATTTTTGATATGCAATCAAACATGGTTCTTAAAATTTCATCAAGGTCAGAAAGGAAGATAAGTGCTTAAAACAGAGAGCATGTTTGTTGCAATAGAAGATTTGCAAAGAGCAGAACTGCTTTTAAAGAGGATGTCCCAAATTACCAGCTCTAATCTTTTAAAGATTGGATCTTTCACAATCTAAACAGCATGTGGATGAGATTCAGGTCTTTTTGCAAGTAAAAACGAATGAATTTCTCGCCAGATCCAATGCACACAATAAGGAGGCCATTGTGTCACTGTAATTAATTATGGGATATACAATGGAGATTAGAGGTTTACACTTAATTTACGGTAAGGTAAGTAATTCAGGAGGCCCAAATGGATGTTGCAATGGTGCGTCCGTGTCACTGTGATAAAGTAGACTGTGTGTGACATTGTGAAATTTATTTTCTCATTGTGAGTATCTTGTAGCATTTGACACACTTGATTTGTTACCTTGTATGGAATCTTACTGCTCCTCCAAATGAGATTTTAGATTTTAAATTAAAGCATTTTTTGTGAAGTACTTAAATAGTAGAAATAAGGAGATTGAGTAGTGCAGTGGTTTAGTACATTGCTCATCTAACACTAGAAGCTGAAATAAAATTAGTCCAGAATGATGGAGTGACAATCTCCCATCCCTTAGGAACATAGGAAAATAGGAGCAGGAGTAGACCATTCAGTCCATCAAGCCTGCCCTGCCATTCAGTATGATCATGGCTGATCATCCACTTCAATGCCTTTTCCCACACTATCCTCATATCCCCTTATGTCATTTGTATTTAGAAATCTGTCAATCTCTGCTTCAAACATACTCAATGAGTGAGCTTCCACAGCCCTCTGGGGTAGAAAATTCCAAAGATTCACAACCCTCTGAGTAAAGAAATTTCTCCTCATCTCTGTCCTAAGTGGCTTCCCCCTTATTTTGAAATTGTGTCCCTTGGTTCTAGACTCCCCAACCAGGGGAAACATCTTAGCTGCCTCTACCCTGTCTATCCCTTTAAGTATTTTGTAGGTTTCAATGTGATCACCTCTCATTCTTCAAAACTCTAGACAATACCAGCCCAGTTTCCCCAATCTCTCTTCATAGGACAGCCCCGCCATCCCAAGAACAAGTCGGGTGAACCTTCATTCCACTCCCTCTATGGCAATAATATCCTTCCTAAGGTAAGGGGTCAAAAACTGCACACAGTACTCCAAGTGCAGTCTAACCAAGGTTCTATACAATTGAAGCAAGACTTCACTACTTCTGTACTCAAATCCTCTTGCGATAAAGGTTAACATACCATTAGCCTTCTTAATTGCTTGCTGCACCTGCATGTTAGCTTTTAGTGACTTATTGACAAGGACACCCAGGCCCCTTTGTACATCTACACTTTCTAATCTCTTATCATTTAAGAAATACTCTGCCCACCTATTCCTCCTACCAAAGTGGATAACCTCACATTTTTCCACATTATGGATGGAATTTTTCAGCTCCCGCAGTCTCCATGGCGGCTGGGTTGGAAGCGGCCGAGAAATCAGAATCTGCTCCGCGTCACCGGCCCACTGGCATCAAGCGTGAGGCTGCCAATTAGCGGCCCCTTGGCGTATTCAGCACCTGACAGGGAGCGCATGGCCGGCTGATTCAGTGGATTTGGGGGCGGGGCCAATGACAGCACCTTAAAAAGGCAAACAGCAGTACAGAGATTTGGGGGTGGGGCCAATGACAGCTCTTTAAAAAGGCAGACAGCAGTACAGAGATTTGGGGGCGGGGCCAATGACAGCACTTAAAATCACAGACGGCAGTACAATGGAGCAAAAACAAGAAATGCTGGAACCACTCAGCAGGTCTGGCAGCATCTGTGAAAAGAGAAGCAGAGTTAACGTTTCGGGTCAGTGACCCTTCATCGGAACTGACAAATATTAGAAAAGTCACAGGTTATAAGCAAGTAAGGTGGGGGTGGGGCAAGAGATAACAAAGGAGGTCTAGATTGGACCAGGCCACATAGCTGACCAAAAGGTCACGGAGCAAAGGCAAACAATATGTTAATGGTGTGTTGAAAGACAAAGCATTAGTACAGATTAGGTGTTAATACACTGAATATTGAACAGCAGCAAGTGCAAACCTGAAAAAAAACAGTGGGTAAGCAAACTGAACAAACTAAGATGAAATGAAATAAATGCAAAAAAAGATTGTAAAAAAGAATGTAAAAACAAGGAAGAAAAAATAACTAAAAATGAAAGTAAAATGGGGGGCTGTCATGCTCTGAAATTATTGAACTCAATGTTCAGTCCGGCAGGCTGTAGTGTGCCTAATCGGTAGATGAGAGGCTGTTCCTCGAGCTTGCGTTGATGTTCACTGGAACACTGCAGCAATGGAGCAGATGCTCAGGGCAATACAGCGGAGGAGGAGCTGTCAATGTAACTACTGAGGTGACCAGCTGACTGGAAATTGATGTAGTCAAGGAACAGTGACAGTGCCCAGGGAGAGGAAACGGGCCAACATTTGCAGACAAAATCCATAGCAATGGAGGGGAGAATGTTCACCACAGCTCCCAGATTCTCAGAGGAATCTCTGCAGGTCCTCCTCCAGACAGTGGAGGTGAGGCGGGACATATTATTCAATGCTGATTGCCGAAGAAGGCCCGCGGAAGTGACCAAGAGGGCCTGGCTGGAGGTCGCCGAGGAGGTCAACAGCTGCTATGTGGTATGGAGGACATGGCTCCAGTGCTGCAAGCAACTCAATGACCTGTTTCGCTCTGCCCGGGTAAGGGGTACTCCTCATTAATCTCATTGTGACTGTGTCAGGAAAGGATCAGTCTGTCCTAATGATGCAAGGTGGAAACCAGCAATGAGCAGTCCTTGCCTGCTGCATTGTATTGGGACACAGGATGGGCAGGTCTGGGATGCAGGGTGATCCAATCGCGTTCAAATTGGGCACTGCATCGCAGTCGCGCTGAAATGCAACAACAAACCCAATGGGTGAGGGTGTGAGAGACCAAATCATATGTCTAAACTAGGTGTGCTTATTTAAATAGGAGACGAGGACTCACAATGCCCAAGAGAGGTCCCGGACCAGTCGTGGCCAGGGCAATCAGGCATACCTGACAACTATGGAGGAGGATGCCTTGATGCTGGCAGGGGAGGACGGAGGACGAGCCATGGCAGGTAGCGAGGTTGGTGGCCCTGGTCATCAAAGTGAGTGACCCATTATGTGGTGGGAGGGTGTAAGGGGGGGGGACATTGGGGAAGCAGTTGAAGTGGTGATTGTCTCATGCCCTTAAGTGTGGGTGATGTACACAAATGTGTGCAAACTGCAGTAAGGGGCATGTGCTGCAATCTGTGGTGCTGATCAAACTGATCAATCTGATTTTCCCTGCAGATGAAACATATCAGCGGCCAGGAGGGATCCCGGGGGCTCAACAGTCCACCTCTGAGGATGAGGAGATCGCCTCAGAGGGTGCACCATCACATCTTCGCACCTCACCAAGCGCCAGCGCAGAGACTTCCACCACGGTTGGGATTACTGTCTCCGCGGAAACAACGTCACTTACAGGTGTTAGCACAGCACAGTCGTCGGACCAGCCACCAAAGCCAGAACCGGCCAATGCCTCACACACTTGGAGGAGTGTGGGAGGCCAGGCCAGTGCAGAGCCGCAAGCTGATGATGCATCTCTGAGAACATCCATTCGGCGGGAAATGTTGCAGGTTCAACATGCGGTGCATGAACTTCTGGCGGAGTTGCCAGAGACGCTGCGAGCCATAGCACACACTCTGGAAACTTCCATCCAGGGCATGTCTGCTGAAAACGCTCAGGCATTTGTCCATCTGGCAGCCTCCATTGACAGATTGGTGGCTGCAGTGCAGGGGCCACTACTGGAAGCCATCTGTGATCTCAGGGGGTGTGTAGCTTCCCTGGACCAGGCCATCAAGGCGCAAACTCAGATGCGCATGCGACAGATCGAGGCTGCTCATCCCTCTGAGGTCAACTTTGAGGACCAGTCGAGCCTCAGGAGGGCACAGGGACAGCAGCCAATAGCACATGGGAGCTCCTCTCAGGGCACTCCTGATGCAACATGCAGCCCCTTGCTCCCTCCGCTAGTGACACGTCAACCACAAAATCCCAGGGTGTTGGAGGGTGTACCTGATATTTTTCATGAGCACCCTGATATGCCGCGGCCTGCACAGCTGCAAGCAGGCAGAGGACATCCGCCCAAGTCATCAAGAACGGGGCGGCAGCCCGATCAGCCACCTGCCTCTGGTGAGTAACATCACCCCTGGTTCACTAGGTTACCTTCCGATTATTAATTTCAGTTGCACATTACATCACTGTAAATAAATTTGTGGTTTGAACATGTAATTTTGCATATGTCATCCATGAGGTAGCATCAGACATGATTGCGCTGCTGAGGCGGTTATTTATGAGATATCACACACTTGGGTTGGGTTCATCGTGACGTGATGTTGTTTTTAATCTGATCATCTCTTCCCTTGGATGTGTGTGTCTTTTCCCTCTCGCAATCCCACAATGGTTCATCGCATGCCACAATGTGATATCTTTGCGTGGAGCGATCCTCTCAAGAGAAACGCCTGCCTATTAGGGCATCCCAGGTCTCTCTTGCTCTTAATTCCAGAGGACATTCTGCTTCATCTCTCCTGCCATCATGTTGGTGTTGCCCATTGTCCTCGTCAGAAACTCCATCTTCATCTGATGACGCCTCACGGTTACCTTGAACCTCCTCAATGGCGTCTCCCCTTTCCATCGCCAGGTTATGCAAGGTGACGCAACGACAATAATCCTGGAGACCCATGCTGGCGTGTACTGCAGTGATCCACCTGAGCGGTCTAGACACCTGAATCTCATCTTGAGCAGGCCAATCGTTTGTTCAATTGTCACTCTGGTGGCTGCATGGCTCTCATTGAAGCTTTCCTCAGCATGACCCCTTGGGATTCTCACAGATGTCATCAGCCATGTCTTCAAAAGATAACCCCTGTCGCCAAGTATCCAACCTTCCATTCTGGGGACTGAAAAGAGCAGGCACCTGAGAGGTTCTGTGAATGTATGCTTTGTGGCAACTCCCTGGGTACCGTGCAAATACCTGCATGATTCTCTTGCGATGATCGCATACAAGCTGAACGTTCAATTAATGGAAGCTTTTTCGGTTAATGAATGCCCCTGAATGACCTGCTAGTGATCTAATTGGCACATGAGTACAGTCTATCGTGCCCTGAACCATTGGGAACCCAGTTATTCCGCTGAATCCTCTTGCTCTTTCAGCCTGGCTGGTGTTGTCCATTTTGAAACTAATGAAATTGTTAGCATGTCTGAACAATGCATCAGTCACAACCTTTATGTGGTGGTGTGCAGCTGCCTGGGAGACTCCGCACAGGTCTGCCATCGACGCTTGGAAAGAGCCACACGCATAAAAGTTAAGGGCGACGGTCACCTTTAGAGCAACCGGCATTGCATGGCCACCGAGGCAGTTTGAGGCTACATCCACTGCGACCATCTCACATAGAAATGTCACGGTCTCATGACAGATGCAGCCTTCTTCTGCATTGGCATTCCGACAGGTGCATGTAGCTCAGACGCGGCTGGTTTACCCTGCCTGTTGGGTAGGCGCATCTCCTGACATGTGGTCGCTCTCGCTCGACTCTGCCACCTGCTCTCCCTCCCACATAACAAGGAGACACTAGACCAGCCGATTGTGCATGCTCAAGCCAAGCTGTCCTTCTGTCCCTGATTGGGGCATGGTCCTCCTCCTCTGAACAGCTGCCTCCAGAATGCACAATTCCCACCGTTGGACTGGTTACCAGATTCAATGACAAAATCTCTTAAGTTACAGCTGTCAGGACAGGCACACACAACCCCCTTCCTTCCACTCACCTCTGACTGAGAACAGATAGGTCCCAAGCTGCAGTGAGTTAGACACACTTGGAGCCCTGTACACAAGTTACAAATGTGTACAAATTATATAAAACATAGAAACTTTCACAGCTAAGCAACACCAAAAGCTTTACCTGCAACACCCAAATTGATTGCCTGCCTTCCGCCCTTTTAAAGCTGCCGGGTCCCCGACACGATCACTGACCCGATTTACGGCCGTAAAATCAAACAGCCACGTAAATTTCCAGACAAATGGCTTCTCAACTGCTTTAAGTGCCTTGAAATTACTTGCAGTTGGGCGTGCAAGCATCAACTCGATCGCTCCCGACTTCCTGGATCATAAAATGGCGTCTGTGCGTGATGACGCCGGGGACCCAACTCGACGTCATCGGAAGCCATTTTACCACCTGAGCGCCTCCGAACTGACCCGATTCAGGTAGGTAAAATTCCGGCCTATATTCCATCTGCCATGTTCTTGCCCACTCACTAAGTCTGTCCAAATCCACTTGAAGCGGCTTTGCATTCTCCTCACAACACACATTCCCACCTACTTTTCTGTCATCAGCGAACTTGGAAATACAACATTTGGTCCCCACACCCAAATCATTGATATACATTGTTAACAGTTGGGATTCAAGCACTGATCCCTGCGGTACCCCACTAGTCACAGCCTGCCAACGCAAGAATGACCCAGTTATTCCTACTCTCTATTTTCTTCATGCTGTAAGAGGTAACTGAGTTTTGGCAGTCTCAGCCCAGTTATGATTGGTGTGTGCTCGAAAAACCTAGCTGCTCACAATTCAGCACATTTTGGCAGTCTCCCTTAGACAAACCACAAGAATTACTCAGGTTAATAGAGGAAGAAACCAGGTCAGGGAATGCAAACAGAACATGCTGGAAATACTTAGCAAGTCAGGCAGCAGCTGTGCAGAGAAAAACAGATGGCTTTTCATCATTAACCTGAAATGTTAACTCTGTTTCTCTTTCCACAGATGCTGCCTGATCTGCTGAGTATTTCCAGCACATTCTGTTGTTATTTCCGATTTCCAGCATCACCGGTATTTTGATTTTGTATTAATGCAGCAGGGATTTCGGTTAGGGGATTAAGTATATCACTTGGGCAGAGTAGAGGCAGCTTTACTTGGCATCTTACCTGGGAATGTTTGATGTGAGAAAGCTTGATGATGACAGCGGAAACCCACAGTGGAAAATATTTCCATTCCCCAGGACTGCTCACTTCGATTAATGTCAACAGTTGATATGAGCTTCACATCTAACTTGGTACCAGGTGTGAGTATGATCCTCGTCCAAAAGTCAAGTTTACTTGAACTTGGTTATTTGATCAAGGTGAGCTGCATTAACTAACACAAGCTGATT
Organism: Heterodontus francisci; assembly: GCF_036365525.1. Lineage (NCBI taxonomy): Eukaryota > Metazoa > Chordata > Chondrichthyes > Heterodontiformes > Heterodontidae > Heterodontus > Heterodontus francisci. Next base: position 23,223,515 of record NC_090387.1, on the reverse strand, counting down.
TCCTTTAAAAACATAGATTGCTTTGTTCCTCAAAAAATCCAAACCTGCTTTTAATGTAGAATGTGGAACTGAGCCCAGTGTTCACCTGACTGTTGATTTTAGTTTAGTGCTTTGTATGTGGGTTTTAAGTTCCACAAGCTGATAATTAGTTCACTTCAACATCTGGTATGACACCAATTTACAATTCTGCAACAGCTTGCACTTTGTCCTGTAAAAGAGATTTTTAATACATTGGATTCTGTATACATGTCAAATATAATTTTGTTGGTAATCTGCTATTGAGATGCAAGCCAGTAGGACAGTGAGTTAGTGTACTAATGCACTGGCCTAGAAATATAGCCATGGAGCACCTATTTTTCAGGTGAAAAATGGCTTTTGAAGCCTCCAATGTAGCAGAGAGGAAGTGCATGCTCATTACAAGCCAAAAATGCGGTGACTGCCATATTAGTGCAGGCCTAAAGATCAGTGTGCAGTGCCTACACCTGAAACAGGCATTGTTTCTTTGCATGTGTGAATATGAGGCCTAAGGCCTGTTTGAGAACCCCACAGTACAATTGGTTTGTCCTCAGGAAAAACAAGTTTACATGCAGCCTAACAAGCGGGCTTTAAAGATCGCCTGTTAGGCTGCAGCCAAAAAGGTAATCTTTTAATAGATACTTAGCTGAATGTGGAGCCTTCCCACGGTAAAGCTGAGTACATATGTGCACAAAGTGACCATAGACAGTTATAGCTTTGTTTTGTTATTGTTATGGGCTAGTTTAACCTTTATGTTATTGTGCAGTGTAGCTTTGTCTTGAATGTTATAATTAGACATTTGGGGAGCTGTAATCCTTTTGAGAGTTGCAATTTACTGACTGCTACAACTATACTAGGCTTTTAGATAGCTTGCGAGATCAGGAAGATAATTCAGGAAAATCACCCAATGGGAAAGGGTTAAATACATTTCTAATTTTGCTGTGGTTTGTCTCATGTCTCAGCTTTGGAATAAACTACCCCATGAGATAAGGCAGCACACCACATAAAGTAAGCTTCACAAAACGGTTCTTTCTGATCCTATTTTATGCCGTCCTCATCTCCTATGTTTATTTTGGAGTTAGAATGTAAAACCCAAATGTACAACTCAGGATTATTTCTACATTGCACAGCTATTGGTGCTGACATGTTGAAATTTTTGAAATGATACATTTGCAGTTCAGCTCACAATTTGTCATATGACCTATTTTACATAAGTGTATTTACTCCAGGAATATTACAACAAACAAACTCAACCTTAATTTGGCTGAAGTTTTCACAAAATTAAATTATGAAGCAATGCTTTTTAATCTGGTTCATATTTCACTGGAAATAATTCAACTGGAAAGTTGATTTTTAACTCGACCACCCCCCACACCACCCCCCCCCCCCACCCCCCCACACCCTGCACCACCCGCCAGTGCCAAAGCCAGGTCTGTGGGTGGTGAAAAACAGGCAGGTTACTCACCCGCTTGGAAACTGCCCTTTCCCACTACCCCCAAGGTTCTGCAGGCAGTTGAGGCACTTGCCTAAAGTAGGCAGGAGGCTCATGACTTTATGCAGTTTGATGTTCGATTAGATCAATAGGACCCCAATGCAATATTAACAGGGTCCTGATTAGTTAAGCCGCTAGACTGAAATAGGTCGGCAGCTGGTGGGAAGGAGTAGATTAAAACATTTCCTTTGTAGAACCAGGTGGAGCAGGAATTGTTCTTTGAGCCCCAGGAGAAATGTCACAGCTTCCCATGTCCCAGACTCCCCAACCCTTCAATCCCACGAGACCCTCCCGAAACCTAAAGTGAATCTTTTTAACTTTCTAGTATTGCAAATGGAACTTCTTCTCTTCGAATGATAGTAGAAAAGTGAATCTTCAAAGGCATGATACACTGTAATACAATAATACAACAATACAAAAATACATGGAAAAAATATATTTTGCTACATAGCCTAGCAAATAACTAGTAATGTAAAACAATGCTTTAAAAAAACACATCTCTTTCCACCAGAAAACTTGGGACAGAAACTGCATATGAAGCTAAATTTATAACTATCTACTTTGCATCATCATGTCCTGTTAAGTGTATTGCAGCATGTACGATATACCAGTGTAGTGAGGTTATTGAATTCTCAGTGAACAGAAGATCGTTTGATGAATTAACATTATCAGCTATACCAGCTGCCTTTAGTACACGGCAGACAGGATTTCCCTTTGTACAACTGACAAGATGAAAGCATTACCATAATTTGAGTGATAGAGTTTTGTTAGGTAAAGGTCTAAAGAGGTATGGAACCAAGGAGAGGAAATGGAGTTTAGATATACATCAGCCATGATCTAAATGAATGGAAGAACAAATTCAAGGAGCTGAATAGCCTCCACCTTTTCCTATGGGCAGGATTTTACAGCAGGCTTCAGGACCGCAGTGTAATTGGGGGTCCCAAACCTGGACTTGCTGGCAGCAAGACTGGCTTGGCGCTATTCCCTGAGGCGGCCTCCTGATTGGCTGTCTCTGCACTTGCCATCCTATTAAGGACTGTGGGCAGGCTCCCAATACTGCCAGCCCAATCAGAGGGCCAGCAGCTCTGGAGCCTTGGCAGCCCCACCAGAAAAGGTAGCCTCTGCTGAGGCATCTGGAGACCTCAAGGGTGCCTCAACATGGAGGTGACCTCAGAGGGGTAAAATTAAATTAAGCAATCAGAGGAGCCAAGGCAGTAGGCTCCTTACATTGGATCCAGATGCATTGTTGGGGACGCGGGGCTGACTTTCGTACCTATAGCTCCCTCATTGGTACATGGAGACTGCAGCTCCGATGGCCTGACCACCCCACCCCTCCGGACTGCCGCAGGGAGACCACCTCCATTAAGCTGGCGTCCTCTGCATGTGGTGGGAAGCTGCTCTGCTCCTGGCAAAATGCCAGCGAGTGCTCTAAATTGCAAATCAGCAGCCCTCCTCCATGGTGTGGGCAGCTGATCCGTTTCCGAGGTCACCCCTGGGAAACTTTCCTGGTGACCGGAATGTGTCAGGGAGCCATCCCAACATGGTTTCCCGCCGTTTTCCTGCCCCTGACCCACCCCGTCTCCAAGCTCACCACTCCATGGCCAGGAACATTCAGCCCTATGTCTTTCAGTAAACTCACCTGCAGTTTACTGTGAAAAACAACTGTGCAAAACCAAATTGTCAAACACATAATGTCAGCATTTATAGTGATAATCTTGCAGAGGGTCATGATAACTTACTGTGAGTCACCTGGTCCTGTTAATGTGTCGCATGAAATACTGCAAAGTCATGGCAACTCATTTGTTTCTTTTTATTAAACATAATTATTATATAACAGTTGCAATCAGGTTTAAGGGTGCAGAGGTAAAGTGGAGCAAGGCCTTCGTGGAATTTGAGAATTAGAACAAAGAATTTAAATTAAATGCATCCAGAACGGCATGCAGTATTCTGTCTGAGGCTGAAACAATGGGCTGGGTTTTACCAGCACTCTGGGAACGGGCTGGGAGGTAGGGAGTCCCGGAAAATGGCACAGGAAGGGGAGGGGGGGGGCGGGTGCGGGCGGCACACCCATCATTTCCGACTGTCATCTTAACAGCTGCAGGCAAAGTGGCGGACAGCCCTCCCACCCAGAGGCCAACTGAGCCACTTAAGTGGCCAAATAAGGACCTCTTTGTGCCACCACTGGCATTTTACCAGCAATGGGGGGGAGCTCTCCGCCACATGGAGAGACTGCCAAGTCCACCCTGGCAGCCTCCCAGCAGGCTCAGTTGAGGAGCCCTCCTATTTGACACTCTTTGGTCCATGGAGAAGTCCCATAGCAGCAATGGGTGCTCCGATGGCAATGGTACCACACGTCCTCACCAACACCTGCCACCGCACCCCCCCCCCCTCCACCTCGGGGCTTGGCTAACTGGCCCCAGCACCCCAGAACCCACTTACCTGATTCTGAGGGCGCCATCCATCCATTCTTCTAGGTGCAGGCCCAGCAGTGGCCTCCGCTCCCGGTGGTGCTGCTGAGGCTGTTGATCTGCTGGCCTTTTGATTGGCTGGCAGCTCCTGGCAGGGGTGGGGGGGTGCGGGCAGCCGTCCTTAATTGGGCAGTCGCCCTGGTGACAGCCAATTAATTGGCCGCTGCCAGGAGGGACGGCCATGGGTCCTGCAGACCGCCACAGCAGGGTGACCTCACCTCTTCCCTGCTTTCAGACTGATTGGCGGGACCCCCGCCACATTGAATAAATCTAGCCCAATGACTTGTACAAATTCAACATCGCATACTTGTTTTTATATTCAGTGCCCCATATATAAAACCTAGAATCCATTTATCTTTTTATATGGCCTTTCCTGATTTCACCCCCACCTTTAAACGTGGCCTTAACCTGGCAAAAACTGAGCAAGAGGCCAGCTACAATCAGCCAGGTTACTAAATTTATTTCCTATGCTTCATTTGCATGCCCCGACATTGACTCCCACGCGGAGAGAATCATCCCAACTCTGGAAGGTGGAAGTTAAAATTTGGTAGGGTAGTGGTGATTTGATGCCTTGCTGGGGACTCAGAGAAATGATCACCACCAATGAGGAGAATCCAAAAGTCTACGGGGTTTGTGTCTGTTTGATACAGTGCAGGGCTTGGTTGGACCCATGGTTAAAACGCCGAAATGACATCATCAGAATGCAACATTATGTCCCGCCTCCTCTAGTGTGGGCAGTCTTCCATAGCCTGAATTCAGGCAAGTCAAAACATTGGGGTGTGGGTATGCCTCGGAAACACAATGCAAACCATCCCACACCAATATCTTAACTCCCTTCCTGCATTATTCTAACCAGGTAGGTTGGGCTGAAATCAACTCATAACTTACTTTCAAGATTTCAATATCCTATCTTTCCAATCTAATAAGTGTCTCTAATTCCCCAACTTTACTTCTGAAAATTTTCACCTTTGCATATAAACACTGCAACCCTATCTATTCACACACCCCAGGATCTTTGCCCTTCTTATTTTCTTATTTTTTCCTTTCTTTTCCTTCTGCTTAACATTGCTAAGACGCGTCCTATTTTATACTGTTATTTCTTCACTATACTCATTCTCAACCCCTCCCCATTGTGTGACTCGTTTAAAATCTTTGCCATTGCTCTAGTTACCCTCTTCGAGAGGCTAGTGCTACCACTTTGGTGGACTCACCACACTTCTTTATACTTAAAGTGCACAATGGCTACTGGGAAAGCAGCAAGGTCAGCTGCAATCTCGTCCCAAATGTTTAGTATAACTTTTATAAACTGGTGTAGAACAGAATAAGTAGAATCAACATAATGGACTAAGATTTAGATACTGTCCAAATTGGTTTTGGTTCCATACAGCCTGCCATAGAATTATTGTACAATTGTGCAATGGTATACATGATGTCTGGTTGCGTGATGGTTTCTGAGCATCTACATGAGAATATTAAAAACCATTTAGATTTTGTCATCCAAATTACAAAATCCACTTCTGCTACAATTAGGATGAAGCCAAAGCTGCTCTGTATTCTGGGCACCAGATGCCAATATATGGGCTAAGGCATTGAGCATTGAAACATTCAGTAGCCTGAGCGAACTTTCCTCATCACAAACTACCTCTGTTCTTTTACCTTTAATATTTTAAATTATATAAAAATCATACAAATATATTTGACATTATTTGGCTTGAAGAGGGTGCAGAGGAGATTTACTAGAATGATTCCAGGGATGAGGAACTTCAGAGACTAGGGAAGTTGGGATTCACAGCACAGAAGGATAAGGGGAGATTTCATAGAAGTGTTTAAAATTATGAGGGGATTGGATAGAGTATAGAGGCGAAACTGTTTCCACTGATAGAGGGGTTGTTAACCAGGGGACACAGGTTTATAATAATTGGCAAATGAGCCAATGGGGGAGGGGGGCATGGGGGGGTGGTGCGGATAAGGAGAATTCTTTTATAGTGAGATGTTATGATCTGGACTATACTATTTGAAAGGGTGGTGGAAGCAGATTCCACAGTAACATTCAAAAGGAAATTGGATATATACTTAAAAAGAAAATTTTTGTAGCCAATGGACAATGATCAGGGGAGTGGGATTTAAGAAATTAGCATGTAAAATTAAAGCACATGGGATTGGGGGTAGTGTATTACAATGGATAGAAAATTGGTTGGCGGACAGGAAACAAAGAGTAGGGATAAATGGGTCCTTTGCCGAATGGCAGGCAGTGACTAGTGGGGTACCGCAGGGATCAGTGCTAGGACCCCAGCTATTCACAAAGTATATTAATGATTTAGATGAGGGAACTAAATGTAATATCTCCAAATTTGCAGATGACACAAAACTGGGTGGGAGGGTGAGTTGTGAGGAGGATGCAGAGAGGCTTCAGGGTGATTTGGACAAGTTGTGTGAGTGGGCAAATGCATGGCAGATGCAGTATAATGAGGATAAATGTGAGGTTTGAGGGTTAGCTACAACAATGAATCTGCATGTTTCCATACAACAAACCAAATTAAAAATGCTTTGGGAACTGAGTGGGTTAATAAATGATACCACTTTGGTAGCAAAAACTGGAAGGCAGCTTATTATCTGAACGGCTATAAACTGAGAGAGGGGAATATGCAGTGAGACCTGGGTGTTCTTGTACACCAGTCGCTGAAGGTAAGCATGCAGGTGCAACAGGCAGTAAAAAAGGCAAATGGTATGTTGGCCTTCATAGCGAGAGGATTCGAGTACAGAAGCAGGGATGGTGTGCTGCAATTATATAGGGCCTTGGTGAGGCCACACCTGGAATATTGTGTGCAGTTTTGATCTCCTTATCTGAGGAAGGATGTTCTTGCTATAGAGGGAATGCAGCGAAGGTTTACCAGACTGATTCCTGGGATGACGGGACTGACATATGAGGAGAGATTGAGTCAGTTAGGATTATATTCGCTGGAATTCAGAAGAGTGAGGGGGGAATCTCATAGAAACCTATAAAATTCTAACAGGACTTGACAGGGTAGATGCAGGAAGGATGTTCCCAATGGTGGGGGAGTCCAGAACCAGGGGTCATAGTCTCAGGATATGGGGATAAACCTTTCAGGACTGAGATGAGGAGAAATTTCTTCACCCAGAGAGTGGTGAGCCTGTGGAATTCACTACCACAGAAAGCAGTTGAGGCCAAAACATTGTATGTTTTCAAGAAGGAGTTAGATATAGATTTTGGGTCTAAATGGATCAAAGGGTATGGGGCGAAAGCCAGAACAGGTTATTGGGTTGGATGATCAGCCATGATCATAATGGATGACGGAGCAGGCTCGAAGGGCGTATGGTATGCTCCTATTTTCCATGTTTCTATGTAACTGGATAGCTCTTTCAAAGAGACAGCAGAGTCAGAATGGGCTAATTACCCTCCTTCTATGCCCCATGATTCGATAATTCTATGATTAGAATTTGGGAACAAAAGACAAGACTAAAAGTAGGCCTAAATTTCTTTGGAAGACTATAAATAAAATAAGACTAAATCTGGAGGTCCAGACACAAGAATAAAGTAGAATTAAAATTGCATGTAAGACTGAAAGAGCACTGATGGTCTCCAATTTCTCAGCTCACCACCACCTTCTCAAGGGCAACTAGGGATGGACAATAAATGCTGGCCTAGCCAGTGACACCCACATCCCATGAACGAATAAAAACTAATTTATGCCCACATCCACCAAGAATAGGCTGACTGCCTAAATTAATTTTGCACAGAAGCATTAAAGCCACCAGAAAGGGGAAACATTCAATCCTGTGCATCTAAGTGGGATTTAAACATAAATTGCAGGGATGAAAGGATCATTTGCTCACCCACTCAGTTCCCAAAGCATTTTTGACAGCTTTGTTGTATGGAAACATGCAGATTCATTGTTGTAGCGAACCCTCAAGCACAGATAGCATAACCACTCAATCAGAATTACCATCCTCATTTTAGTATGGCTGAGTGTTTCTCACTCTATTCCTGACTCAAAGGTAGCCCTAGCACTTTTCATATTCAGCTTTTTACAGTTCTAGGTGGGAAAGTAATGTGCACTTACAATAACAGTGTGCAAAATATTGATCAACAGGAAACTGTGTTACCAGAAGATTTTGATATGACTAAGTACACAAAACTGAAATGGCATTGGAAAACAAGACTGCACAAGAAAAATGTGTTGCTAAGCAAAACCATGCTCTCGGCCAACAGAAAGTGTCCTAACCAAGCTATTTAATCTCAAAATACGGGAGTTCCTTAATGAAACATGAGGGTTAATTTGAAGGGAGAAAGAAATATTCAATCAGCTTTCTGTTATACATCTCTCCTGATGTTTCAGACTTCAGCACAAAACTCTAGGCTAATACTCCAGTGCAGTACTGAGGGAGTGCTGCACTATCAAAGGTGCTGTCTTTTGGATGAGACATTAAACCAAGGGCCCATCTACCCTGTCAGGTGGACACAAAAGGCTCCATGACACTACTTCAAAGAAGAGGAGGGAAGTTATCCCTGGTATCCTGGACAATATTTATCTCTCAATCAATATCACAAATGCAGATTATCTGGTCATTATCCTGTTGTTGTTTGTGGGAGCTTGCTGTGTGCAAATTGGCTGCTGTGTTTCTTACTTTGCAACAATGGCTACACTTCAAAAGTACTTAATTGACTGTAAAGCACTTTAGGATGCCCTCAGATCATGAAAGGTGCTTTGTAGATGTAAGTCTTTATTTTCATTACCATTGAAGTCAAAGAGAATGAAAGTTCAGAGAGATGTATCACAGGCAACTGATCTGATATCAGCCATTTTATAATATTACAAAATCGTATTCAAAATTACTCCCAGTGTGTCATGCCTTCAATACCATTGCAAAATAGAAGGCATGCCAAGCCTGAAATAGTTTCTGGCATCTTTATGGGTGTAAGTGCTCAGGCTACACAGGCACTTGATGAGCCACCTAAATGGAAATTATGTTGGGAAACTAGCATAGGCTCTGAATAAGGCAGAAGCAGAGCTGTGCCATCTGTAGATGGCCACCTGCAGCTATGTTGCAGCATAAAGCTGGCACACTGCACAACAGTAGTGGTCAGCTCTGGCCTGACATTTGGCTCCAACTTCTTTCAGGCATGGTGCTATGGAATGGTGCAACAAAAAAGAAAGATTTACATTTATATAGTGCCTTTCACATCCTCGGGATGTCCTAAAGCATGTTAAAGCTAATAAATTGCTTCTGAATGTAGTCACTGTGGTTTTGTAGGCAAATGCAGCATCCAATTTTCACACAGAAAGGTTCCACAAACTGGAATGAGATGAACAAGAAGTTAGTTTGCTTCCTGTGGGGTTAGTCAGGACGTCAGGAGAACCCCCATTTTGTCGTTATGTCAGGGTCCTGAAGCCCGCAGTAAAATTCTGCCCATCATTTCAGCCTGTTCTTGCCCTTGAAACTGACTTCTTTCTGTCTCAGTTCTTTTTATTCTCCCCTTGTCCAGCCTCTTCCCACCTACATCCTTGACTCTTCCAATGCCCTCCGCCATTTTAACAGCATCCAGTTTTCTGGCCCTAGCCATCTCCTTTTCACCATGGACGTGCAATCCCTCTATATCGTCATCCCCCCAACAAGGACAGCTGAAGGCTCTCCGCTTCTTCCTTGAACGGAGATCTAATCAATCCCCATCCACACCCACCATTCTCTACATGGCTGATCTTGTTTTCACATTGAACAAATTCTCCTTTGACTCCAAGTAAAAGGTGTTGCAATGTGAATCCCTATGGGTCCTAGAAATTCCTGCCTTTTTTTGGGCTATGTGGAACATTCCTTGTTCCATTCCCACTCAGGCCCCCTCCCTCACTTCTTTTTCCAGTGCATTAGTGACTGTTTTGGTGCCTTTTCCCATTCTTACTCTGAACTGGAAAATCTCATCAACTTTACTTCCAATTTCCAGCCTTCTCTCACCTTGACATGCTCCATCTCTGACTCTTCCACTCCCTTCCTCGAATCCTCTATCCCCATTTCTGGGGATAGACTATCAACCCATTTCTGGGGATAGGCTATCACTACAAGCCCACTGACTCCCACAGCTACCTTGACTACACTTCCTCTGACACTGCTTCCTGTAAGGACTCTATTGTATTCTTCCTGTATCTCTGAAACAATTGCATCTGTCCTGATGATGCCACCTTCCATACCACTGCTTCCGATATCTCTTCCTTTTTCCTCAACTGAGAATTCTGCTCCATCATGGTTAACAGGGCCCTCAACTGCATCTTTTATTTCCTACATTTCTGCTGTTACCCCTTCCCCTCCCTCCAAGAACCATGATAGGTCTCCCCCTTGTCCTCACCTTCCACTCCACCCAGCCTCCATAGTCAACAGATCATCCTTCACCATTTCTGCCAACTCTAGCGTGATGCCACCACCAAATACATAGTCCTCCCCTCCCCTTTCAACAATCCAAAGGGGCCTTTCCCTGGTCCAGTCCTCAATCATCCCCAAATACCTCTCCTCAACATCTGCCTTTTTACTTCCTCCCTTCCCACCATCCAGTTTCCCAAACACTCTTTCCAGGTACAACAGTGATTTACTTGTACTTCTTCCAATTTAGTATACTGTATTCATTGCTCATGTTGCAGTCTCATCTACATTGGGGAGACCAAACGCAGATTGGGTGACTCCTTTGCAGAACACCTCCATTCAGCCTTCCAGTCACCCACTATTTTAATTCTCTGCCCATTCCCACTCTGTCCTCACTGTCTCCATTGTTTCAATGAAGCTCAACATTGAGTGCAATAATTTCACATCATAACCGCTGCCCCCATTTATTGAGATGGTAGCTGTTGGTAATGATTCTACTATTCCCAATTACACTTCCTCTAGGCCCATCTTTTGTTTCTTTACTTGTCCCTTTTGCCTTGCACCACCATCCCTTTTGTTATTTAATCTCTTCTGCCTTCCAGCCTATCATAGATCTTCCCTTTCCCTGTCTCTATACTTGCTTAAAACCTGTTAGATCTCTAACTTTTTCCAGTTCGGGGCTGGCAATGCCATGCTTCCCCTCAAGGCAGGTAACCAATTAGGCTCATTAATAGCTTTGTTAAAGGGACGAAAAGGAGGCCGACTGGGATTTTCCAGTCGGCCTCCAGTTTCCCAACATGATCGGAGGGCAGTTTAACTCCTGGAGGCATGCACCCTGCGGCAGGCTGAGGTGCCAGCACTCCAGGCAGGCCTACAGGCCCTCCCTGCCTGCCTGGGTGTCAGTGCAGCCAAAGGCCACCCTGTAGAGGGAAGGCCCCTCCCACCCCACAGTGTGTTTTTTTCTGCTTTTTACTTTATGTTTAAAAAAGGTGGTATGAGGATTTCTCCATGTTGAAATTACTTACCCTTCAGTTACTTACCATGTACTTCAGCCTGCTGTTCCTCTCAAGCTGGAAGGCCTCTGATTGGCCCTCCAGCTTCAAGAGCCCGCCCATCTCCTTTAATTGTACAGGAAACCTGTCTCCATACCAATTAAGGGGGCGCCTCTGCCAAAATCCCAAGGAGTGACTGTTTCCCCCCAGTTGGGCTTGAGGCCAAGAAACAATAACAACTCCTGTATCCCGCCCCTGAAGCACAAATTCAACCCATTAGCTCTGTTTCTGTCCCCACAGATGCTGCCTGACCTCCTGAGTAGTTCCAACATTTTCTCTTTGTGTTTCAGATTTCCAGTATTTCCAGTAATTTACATTTGCAATTTCCTTCAGTGCCACACTGAAGTAGCAGCTTAGATTAGGTGCCAGGCTAGGTCTTGAACCCATAGCTTTTAGACTCAGGCAAGAGTGCTACCACTAAGCCGAGGATGTTTCAGGGTGCTCTATATGGTCAACCTCATACCCTTACATCCTTTTCACATAGGGTGCACTACTCAGTTGAACATCATATTTGCCTCACCATTGAGAATTATGCCAGAAACTCTACAGCTTAGTTTAAGCAAGATCTCCAGGTCTCTTACAAAGTGAAAGATCTAGCCGTCACACATCTTCACTCATGGTGCTCTTTTTTTTTATTTTCAAAATATGCCTTATTCATAAAAATCTGTAAAAAAATACATTCCCAAACAGTTTAAGACAGCATCAAGTCAAAAAATACTAACAGAGCAAAGGTGATCAGTTTCCTTCAATAAAATCATGAGTTGCCTCACAACCCTTCCATTTCATTTGTCATGCCATTAACATTTTTACATTTTACAGCAAATGAAAATTTTTCCGATACAGTTCGAGGGGTTTCCCATGGATCCAGCCCTCAGTTCAGCTTGGTGGAGTGACCTTACACTGTGGTCTTTCCCCATTGAGCCTTTGCTGCGGCTGCCCCAAGCTTTAGTGCGTCCCTCAGCACGTAGTCCTGGACCTTGGAATGTGCCAGTCTGCAACATTCGGTCGTGGACAACTGTTTGCGCTGGAAGACCAGCAAGTTTCGGGCAGACCAAAGGGCGTCTTTCACTGAATTGATAGTCCTCCAGCAGCAGTTGATGTTTGTCTTGGTGTGCGTCCCTGGGAACAACCCATAGAGCACAGACTCCTGTGTTACAGAACTGCTTGGGATGAACCTCGACAAAAACCACTGCATCTCTTTCCACACCTGCTTTGCAAAGACACATTCCAGGAGGAGGTGGGCAACCGTCTCTTCCCCACCACTGCCACCGCGGGGGCATTGTGCGGAGGGGGCGAGACTTTGGGCGTGCAGGAAGGATCTGACGGGTAGGGCCCTTCTCACCACCAGCCAAGCTACATCTTGGTGCTTGTTTGAAAGTTCTGGTGATAAGGCATTCCGCCAAATGACTTTGGCAGTCTGCTCGGGGAACCATCCGACAGGATCCACCGTCTCCTTTTCCCGTAGGACCTTGAGGACATTCCGTGCAGACCACTGCCTGATGGATCGGTGGTCAAAGGTGTTTTCCCGCAGAAACTGGTGCTATTGTACTCCATGTACTGCATACTTAGCACATGAACATTGCATAGAAAGGTAAATAGAGAATTTATCTTTCCTTTACTACACATTACTGTGATGTAATAATGATGCCTCTCCCACCCCTCCGAGAGCACCTTTAAGTGTAATGTGTCAAATCAGCCTGTCGCTTATTGTCAGTCAGTGTGTACCGATGTATCACTCTGACTCACCATTTTGTCTCTTTGCTTCTGGCCTCTCATCTCGTTGGAAAAGAGATTTATGGTACTGTAATTTTGTTTCATTTTATTGTATTTGATTTATATATGGTGCAGTAAAATTAGCTTATAAAATAAAACTAGCTGCAGTAAATTAACTGAGGCTCTCTACCTAAGTTCATGGACGTCAGTTAAAATATATAGCTCAAGCTGCTGTGCATTAAAAGATACAGTTACCCTTTCACTGTGCTTATTAGCCAGCCTCCAGTTTGGTTGAGAGCATGTGTAGATACTTCACTATTTATATGGTTACACTGCACCTTCACTCAGCCAGCAACCCATCTTCAGGTTGTATACACTTACCAAAAGTTTTATATTGTTACTTACATTTATGTTTTTGTGCTTTTTTTATTCTTCTTTGAACAATATTTTCTTTTGATGCTGAGCATATGGTAGTTTTGTACTTAATTATCATGAATGATGTGTCCGTCGTGGGTCAGTGGTGACACTCCAGACACTTGAGCACAAAATCTAGGCACTCTTATGTGGTACTGAAGAAGTGCTGCACTGTCAGAGATGCAATCATCAGGAAGAAATGTTAAACCGAGGCCCTGTCTGCCCTCTTAGGAGGATGTAAGATACCCCATGACGTTATTTGAAGAGCAGGGGAGGATTTCCCTGTTTCCTAGTGAATATTTATCCCTCAACCAACATCGCCACAAAAAGTTTAATAAAAACAGAAAATTCTGGAAATACTCAGCCTCTGTGGAGAGAGAAACAGAGTTAAGATTACAGGTCGATGACCCTTTGTTAGAACGGTTAACTGCTTAAAAAAGGTGTTGCTGTTTCCGGGAGCTTGCTGTGTGCAAATTGGCTGCTGCCATTCCTACATTACAATGGTGACTACACTTCAAAAGTACTCCATTAACTGTAAACCACTTTGGGGGCATCCTGACATTGTGAAAGGCATTATATAGATACAAGTTCTTTCAAATTCAATGCTTGTACATAGTTTAGTGGTTATGGCACTCAATCAGGAACCCAGAGGTCCCAAATCCTGCCATGGCAAATTGGGAAACTGCATTGGAAAAGTCTGGTTATTGATGGGCTAGCACCAAAAATTGACCATGAAAGCTGCTAGATTGTTGTAAAAACCAGACTGGTTCATTAATGTCCTTCAGGGAAATGAGTCCACCATACTCACCTGGTCCAGCATGCATGCGACTCTAATCCTACACTATGTACTCAGCTCTTAATTACTACAAGGCAACTAAGAAGGGCAATAAACACTGCATTACAAGAACACATTTTTAAAAATCAGCTCAGTTGATAATACTCTCCCTTTAAGTCAAGTCCCACTCCAGGACTTCAGCACAAACGTGAATTGTTGTTTAGGTAGACATAAAAGGTCCCCAAGCACTGTTTGGAGAAGAGTAAGGAATTCCTCCCTGAACTAAAAATAGATTAGGTGCTCATTTAAATAATTTGCTGTTTGTGAGATCATGCTGATTGGAAACGACTAATGAATTTGAATGCATATCTACATTTAAAATGTAATTTATTTGGTGTGCAGTGCTTCCTTTTTAGACAAGTATTCAATTGGTTCCAAACACACTAACCAATTCTCCTAATCATCAAATTCTCGCCAATTTTGGATCCCTGGGAGCAGATTTTATCATTTGGAACTGTTAATGTTTTCCTCCTATGGCCAATAGGGATGTGATCTGTACGTATGCCTACAGAGGTGTACAATGGCAATACACAATATAACAGATTAAAAAACCTTATGCACACCTTTTTGATATAAAAATAACAATGTAACTCTTTGATAATTAATTCAGTGATACTTAACTCAGTGTTTATAACATAAATTATACTGTGACTTTGCTGGACCCAAGGAATCTCTAGTTCTTATTTTAATGGCTTCAGAGGAATTGCCGTAAGGCTGTTCAAGTAAAATTACCTATTGCCTTTTAACTTTGACCTGGATCAAATAAAACCGTCCTTCATACTGCTACAAATTTGAGTCTGCCATCGATACCTTCTTAGATTCAGCGGCTTCAGTCACTCCTGCAAGGAGTCTGAGCATCTTGTTTTTATGGGAGTTGACTCGCTCTGCCCTATATCTGCTTTTGCCATACCATAACAATAGCATCGCTCTATGATCGTAACTGGATATTTGTGTTTTCTGCATCTCTTAAAGCAAACCAAGCAAACACTTGGTGAGACACAGACAGATATGAATTGATAAGATGCTTTATTTCAAGATAAAGTGAACATATTTGCCACATGAACAACATGAATTGTGGCTTTTAGGAAGCTGGAAAATACTGTCTCGTATTCACTTTTGCTTCAGCAACCATAAATCTCAGTTCTGATGAAAGGTCCCTGTTTTCTGCCTGACTTACTGAGTATTTTCAGCATTTTCTGTTTTAGTTTTAGATTTTCAGCATCTGCAATATTTTGCTTTTGCATAAATCTTGACCAGCTGTGCAACAAACACTACCTGGGTACTGCCTGTGTGGAGTTTGCAAGTTCTCCCTGTGTCTGCGTGGGTTTTCTCCGGGTGCTCCGGTTTCCTCCCACAAGCCAAAAGACTTGCAGGTTGATAGGTAAATTGGCCATTATAAATTGTCACTAGTATAGGTAGGTGGTAGGGAAATATAGAGACAGGTGGGGATGTTTGGTAGGAATATGGGATTAGTGTAGGATTAGTATAAATGGGTGGTTGATGTTCGGCACAGACTCGGTGGGTCGAAGGGCCTGTTTCAGTGCTGTATCTCTAATCTAATCTAATCTAATCTAATCTACTCCACCTATCCACAAGGGAAAACTGAGTTTATTAGGTATATACATCAACATAAGCAAAAGCTCAGAAAGCATTGTGATATGCGCATCATAACATTTGCATGAAACATTCAAATATTAAGGTTCTCATTTTGAAATAAACTCAGAATATTTCATATTTTAGAATGTATTTATTTTGCATTAACGACCCTTATTTGTCTTGAAGTGTTATTATAGATTCACATGAATTACAATAGACAATAGGGTATAAATATGGTTTTCTAAAAGGTATGTTGCTATGCTAGAGGCAGTCAGTACCATGAATGTGATCTGCAAGACAAGCAAAGATAATAAGTATGAAGGAGATAAAAGAAGAAAACAGGAAAGATCTACAAAACTTCAGAGAGAAAACGATTGACATCTGCCATGAACCTATTCAAAGAAGAAGTCTCAGCATCATTACTCCTTTCAAAATCAAACTCTAGGCTCCCATAATGACTTAACAGGTAATGGCACCAATTGATATACTGCTAAGCTATACAGAACCGAAGGTTTGTTTTCTGGCCTTTTCTGTATTAGTTAATCTGAACCAAATCAGTATTTGGGATGCTAAAACCGCCTCAGTAATTCTGTTCTGGAGAGAACAATCAGCTAGGGTTCCACTCCTGATTACAAGGGGGCAATCATTTGGCTGGGAGTGTACTACAGGCCTCCAAACAGTCAGGGAGAGTTAGAGAAGCAGATATGTAGGCAAATCTCTTGGAGGTGTAAAAATTATAGGGTAATAATAGTAGGGGATTTCAACTTCCCCAATATCAACTGGGATAGTCTTAGTGCAAAAGGCTTGAAGGGGGCAGAATTCCTAAAATGCTTTTTGAGCCAGTACGCAGAAAGTCTTACAAGAGAAGGGGCAGTACTGGACCTAATCCTAGGGAATGAAGCCGGACAAGTGGAAGAAGTGTCAGTGGGGGTGCATTTCGTGGATAGTGACCATAACTCTGTAAGATTTAAGGTAGTTATGGAAAAGGACAAAGATGGACCAGAAATAAAGGTCCTGAGTTGGGGGAAGGCTGATTTCAGTATGATAAAACAGGATCTGGCCAAAGTGGACTGGGAGCAGCTACTTGTAGGAAAGTCTACATCAGATCAGTGGGAGTCATTCAAAGAGGACAGAGTGAGAGTTCAGAACCAACATGTACCCGTTAAGGTGACGGGTAGGACCAACAGGTCCAGGGAACCCTGGATGTCAAGGGATATAGAGGATTGGATCAGGAATAAAAAGGAGGATTATGGCCGATTCAGAGTGCTGAAAACAGCAGAGGCACCAGAGAAAGTGTTGGGGGCTACTTAAAAAAGTAATTAGGACAGCGAAGAGGGGGCATGAAAAAACACTGGCAGTCAAGATAAAGGAAAATCCTAAGACATTTTATAAGTATATTAAGGGCAAGAGGATAACCAGGGAAAGAGTAGGGCTCATTAGGAACCAAAGTGGCAATCTGTGTGTGGAGCCAGAGAACATAGGTGAGGTTTAAAATGATTACTTTTCATCTGTGTTCACTATGGAGAAGGACGATGTAGGTGTAGAAATCAGGGAGGAGGATTGGGATATACTAGAACATTTTAGCATTGAAAGGAAGTATTAGCTGTTTTAGCGGGCTTAAAAGTGGATAAATCCGTAGGGCCAGAAAGAGATGTATCCCAGGCTGTTTTGTGAGGCAAGGGAGGAGATAGCAGGAGCTCTGACACAAATTTTCAAATGCTCTCTGGCCACAGGAGAGGTACCAGAGGATTGGAGGACAGCGAATGTGGTACCATTATTCAAGAAGGGTAGCAGAGATAAACCAGGTAATTACAGGCCGGTGAGTCTAACATCAGTGGTAGGGAAACTATTGGATAAAATTCTGAGGGGCAGGATTAATCTCCACTTGGAGAGGCAGGGATTAATCAGGGATAGTCAGCATGGCTTTGTCAGGGGGAGATCATGTATAAGTACCTTGATTGAATTTTTCAAGGCGGTGACTAGATGTGTAGATGAGGGTAAAGTAGTTGATGTAGTCTACATGGACTTCAGTAAGGCTTTTGATAAGGTCCCACATAGGAGATTGGTTAAGAAGGTAAGACCCCATGGGATCCAGGGCAATTTGGCAAATTGGATCCAAAATTGGCTTAGTGGCAGGAGGCAGAGAGTGATGGTCGAGGGTTGTTATTGCGAGTGGAAGCCTGTGACCAGTGGTGTACCATAGGGATCAGTGCTGGGACCCTTGCTGTTTGTAGTGTACATTAATGATTTAGATGTGAACATAGGAGGTACGATCAGTAAATTTGCAGATGACACTAAAATTGGTGGTGTCGTAAATAGTGAGGAGGAAAGCCTTAGAATATAGGACGATATTGATGGGCTGGTAAGATAGGTGGAGCAGTGGCAAATGGAATTTAATCCTGAGAAGTGTGAGGTGATGCCTTTTGGGAGGACTAACAAGGCAAGGGAATATGCAATGGATGGTAGGACCCAAGGAAGTACAGAGGGTCAGAGGGACCTTGGTGTACTTGTCCATAGATCACTGAAGGCAGCAGCACAGGTAGATAAGATGGTTAGGAAGGCATATGGGATATTTGCCTTTATTAGCCGAGGCATAGAATATAAGAGCAGGGAGGTTATGATGGAGCTGTATAAAACGCTAGTTAGGCCACAGCTGGAGTACTGTGTGCAGTTCTGGGCACCACACTATGGGAAGGATGTTATTGCACTGGAGAAGGTGCAGAAGAGATTCACCAGGATGTTGCCTGGGCTGGAACATTTCAGCTATGAAGGGAGACTGAAAAGGCTAGGGTTGTTTTCCTTAGAACAGAGAAGGCTGAGGGGGGACCTGATTGAGGTATACAAAATTATAAGGGGCATTGATAGGTTAGATAGGAAGAAACATTTCCCTTAGCGGAGGGGTCAATAACCAGGGGGTATAGATTTAAGGTAAGGGCAGGAGGTTTAGAGGGGATTTGAGGAAAAAATTTTCACTCAGAGGGTGGTTGGAATCTGGAACGCACTGCCTGAAGAGGTGGTAGAGGCAGGAACCCTCACAACATTTAAGAAGTATTTAGATGAGCACTTGAAACGCCATAGCATACAAGGCTACGGCCAAGTGCTGGAAAATGGGATTAGAATAGTTAGGTGCTTGATGGCCGGCACTGACACGATGGGCCGAAGGGCCTGTTTCTGTGCTGTATAACTCTATGACTCTATGACAATCCACTACTGGAAAATGTGGAGGTATGGATTTTGGATAAGAACAGAATCACGGGTTCAAATCCCACCATGGCAACTGGTGGAATTTAAATTCAATTAATTAATAAAAATATGGAATTGAAAGCTAGTCTCAGTAATGGTGCCATGAAACTATTATCAATTGTTGTAAAAACTGGTTCACTAATGTCCTTTAGGGAAATAAATCTGCCATTCTTACCTAGTCTGGCCTGCATGTCACTCCAGACTCACAGCAATGTGGTTGTCTCTTAACTGCCCTCTGAAATGGCCTAGCAAGTCATTCAGTTGTCAAAAGAACAAATGCTGGCCTTGCCAGTGACACCCACATCCCATGAAAGAATTAAATAAAAGAAATCATAACTTTCTATAAGCAAGCTGAGTTTTCAGATGGGATCCTTATTAAATCATTCTTACATGAATCAATTTTTCAAGAATTCAGAAGATCAATTATTTCTGTTCCTGTTCACATCCCAGCCTTTCAAGTTTTCAGCACTGTATCTCTTCTAGCATTCTCCAAGGAGCTCAAAAAGACACCCATCACCTTCTCTTTACTAGCAGCAACCCAAGCATTGGGGCACCTTCCACCAACCTCCTTCCCATCCTGCTTGTCCCACCCATCACTACCTACTCTGAAGTTCCTTCACTCACTCACATTCACTCATGTACAAGCTCCTTTCCATTGTTATGACAGAGGCGGGAGCAATGCACTGTCAATTCAGTCCCATCACTCCACAGGTCGCAGCATATTATTAAAGTTTTCCCACCCAATTGTAAAACAGCTAAATGAAACACTCTAGTAACCCTTAGAATAAAACAGACCAAACCAGGTATCTTTAGACAACAACAAATTAACTATTTATTTTTTAAAAACTAAATCTTAAACAATATTAAGATAAACCTATGTCTCAAGACCTTATAACTTCTTTTAATCCAAGTCCCCCATACACATACATGCAGTCAAAAATCACGGATAAACATGATGTTTTTAAAAATTAGCTGTTTTTTAAGAATAAATAAATAAGTAAGTCTTTGTGGGTTACATTGCTGATGGGTGAGGTATTCTAATGTAGAAATAATCAAATGCTACTCGAAGTCTTCACACGGATTTGATGAAACAGTCCTTCAGTAGATAGGCATTCAAAACATTTTGGCTGTACCAGGTATCAAACAATTCTTTCAACGATGAGAACAGGAATAGGTCAACTTGAATTTTAAAACTGAGTAAATCAGTCAAACCTTTACTTCGAATTCCATCAAACGCAATCAATCAAGAGAGATTCAATCTTGAAGCAAATGCTTCCTGACTTGGAAGTAAAGAACAAAGAACAAAGAACAGTACAGCACAGGAACAGGCCATTCAGCCCTCCAAGCCTGCGCCGATCTTGATGCCTGCCTAAACTAACACCTTCTGCACTTCCGGGGCCCATATCCCTCTGTTCCCTTCCTATTCATATATTTGTCAAGATGTCTCTTAAACGTCGCTATCGTATCTGCTTCCACCACCTCCCCTGGCAGCAAGTTCCAGGCACTCACCACCCTCTGTGTAAAAAACTTGCCTCGCACATCCCCTCTAAACTTTGCCCCTCGCACCTTAAACCTATGTCCCCTTGTAACTGACTCTTCCACCCTGGGAAAAAGCTTCTGACTATCCACTCTGTCCATGCCACTCATAACTTTGTAAACCTCTATCATGTCGCCCCTCCACCTCCGTCGTTCCAGTGAAAACAATCTGCGTTTTTCCAACCTCTCCTCATAGCTAATGCCCTCCAGACCAGGCAACATCCTGGTAAACCTCCTCTGTACCCTCTCCAAAGCCTCCACGTCCTTCTGGTAGTGTGGTGACCAGAATTGCATGCAATATTCTAAGTGTGGCCTAACTAAGGTTCTGTACAGCTGCAACATGACTTGCCAATTTTTATACTCTATGCCCCGACCGATGAAGGCAAGCATGCCGTATGCCTTCTTGACTACCTTATCCATCTGCGTTGCCACTTTCAATGACCTGTGGACCTGTACGCCCAGATCTCTCTGCCTGTCAGTACTCCTAAGGGTTCTGCCATTTACTGTATACCTCCCACCTGCATTAGACCTTCCAAAATGCATTACCTCACATTTGTCCGGATTAAACTCCATCTGCCATTTCTCCGCCCAAGTCTCCAACCGATCTATATCCTGCTGTATCCTCTGACAATCCTCATCATTATCCACAACTCCTCCAACCTTTCTGTCGTCCGCAAACTTACTAATCAGACCAGCTACATTTTCCTCCAAATCATTTATATATACTACAAACAGCAAAGGTCCCAGCACTGATCCCTGCGGAACACCACTAGTCACATCCCTCCATTCAGAAAAACACCCATCCACTGCTACCCTCTGTCTTCTGTGACTGAGCCAGTCCTGTATCCATCTTGCCAGCTCACCTCTGATCCAGTGTGACTTCACCTTTTGCACCAGTCTGCCATGTGGGACCTTGTCAAAGGCTTTACTGAAGTCCATATAGACAACATCCACCGCCCTTCCCTCATCAATCATCTTCATCACTTCCTCAAAAAACTCAATCAAATTAGTAAGACACGACCTCCCCTTCACAAATCCATGCTGTCTCTCGCTAATAAGTTCGTTTGTTTCCAAATGGGAGTAAATCCTGTCCCGAAGAATCCTCTCTAATAGTTTCCCTACCACTGACGTAAGGCTCACCGGCCTATAATTTCCTGGATTATCCTTGCCACCCTTCTTAAACAAAGGAACAACATTGGCTATTCGCCAGTCCTCTGGGACCTCACCTGTAGCCAATGAGGATGCAAAGATTTCTGTCAAGGCTCCAGCAATTTCCTCCCTTGCCTCCCTCTGTATTCTAGGGTAGATCCCATCAGGCCCTGGGGACTTATCTACCTTAATGCTTTGCAAGACACCCAACACCTCCTCCTTTTTGATAATGAGATGACTGAGACTATCTGCACTCCCTTCCCTTGGCTCATCATCCACCAAGTCCTTCTCTTTGGTGAATACTGATGCAAAGTACTCATTTAGCACCTCGCCCATTTCGTCTGGCTCCACACATAGATTCCCATCTCTGTCCTAGAGTGGGCCAACCCCTTCCCTGGTTACCCTCTTGCTCTTTATATACGTATAAAAAGCCTTGGGATTTTCCTTAATCCTGTTTGCCAATGACTTTTCATGACCCCTTTTAGCCCTCCTAACTCCTTGCTTAAGTTCCTTCCTACTGTCTTTATATTCCTCAAGTGCTTCATCTGTTCCTAGCCTTCCAGCCCTTACAAATGCTTCCTTTTTCTTTTTGACTAGGCTCACAATATCCCGCGTTATCCAAGCTTCCCGAAACTTGCCAAACTTGTCTTTCTTCCTCACAGGAACATGCTGGTCCTGGATTCTAATCAGCTGACGTTTGAAAGACTCCCACATGTCAGATGTTGATTTACCCTCAAACAGCCGACCCCAATCTAACTTCTTCAGTTCCTGCCTAATATTGTTATAATTAGCTTTCCCCCAATTTAGCACCTTCACCCGAGGACTACTCTTATCCTTATCCACAAGTACCTTAAAACTTATGGAATTATGGTCACTGCTCCCGAAATGCTCCCCCACTGAAACTTCGACCACCTGGCCGGGCTCATTCCCCAATACCAGGTCCAGAATGGCCCCATCCCTAGTTGGACTATCTACATACTGTTTCAAGAAGCCCTCCTGGATGCTCCTCACAAATTCTGCCCCATCCAAGTCCCTAGCCCTAAGTGAGTCCCAGTCAATATTGGGGAAGTTAAAATAAAGAAAAGGTGTTTTGCTACCTTCACCAATTCAAATATTCTCTTTAAAAAAAAGTGCTTTTTTTCTCCTTAGGCAATTAACTTGGCCTATAGTTCCTTGTAGAATTTCTGCTGAGAGAGAATAGACAGCTCTTTTCTTCAGTAGCACGCCTCGCTGTCTCAGCTCCCCTTGGCATCTCTACACTGCTCTCCTGTCATCCCCAAATGTCTCCCTCCATGTAAACAATCCTACTCATATTCATTACAACTTTTCAACCTTGCCATCTCTTGTGGCTTCTCTACTCCCATGACCTTTATCATTGAAATGGACATCTCTTTTCTCTGATCCCTCACCATCCACACTTCAGCTACTCTCTCACCTCCATCTTTGATGTCCATGTCCCCAATAATACTTATACTCTCTTCCATCCCAGTCGTTGCCCATGGTATGGTCCCATCTTTCCTTCATCTAGTCCAAGGCATACGGACCTCTCAGCATCTGATGCACACCTGGTTTAACTATCCATTATCTGAATTGGCTCGGCCACATCAAGCAGTATCAGCGGCAACAGCATCACTCTCCACTACTAAACCACCCACTACTCCAGAATCATCTTGGAAAGCAAAGACCACCAACTTCTTTACTCTACTATTATTTCCTTAAATTCCTCTGCCTTGCTCCCTCCACCTTCATCTCCAACAATGTGTGAAGAGCTCATGGATTTCTTTCTCGTTAAGGTCAAGATCCTTCATTCAGCTACCTATGATGCTTCTCCTTGCCCAAAAAGCTAAACTTCATCTCAGAATTCCCTCTGCCTATTCTTCAAATTTGTGCTTCTCTCTATTTTCTCTCTCATCTCCCCTCATGCTCTTTCCAAGTTCACTGAATCCATGAGATCCGCCTCCTGCTCCCTTGAGTCCATTCCTACCAAAATGGTGGCTATTCTTGGCCACCTTCATTTTCTTATTTCCTCTACTTCCTCATCTACAGGCTGCTCTTTTGTGACATCATCTTCACACATGGAATCAGCTTCCACATGTACAACTGATCACACCCAGTTCTACCCTTCCACAAACACACATGACACCTCCACTGTCTGTATTATCTCCAGTTACAGTCTAGCTGCCATTTCTTCCAGTTAAGCACTTCTGTCAAAGCTGTCATCTTTGGCCACGACCAAAATGTCCTAACCTTGCCACCAATAACATCCTCCTTCCTGACCACGACCTAGGGATGAATTAGACTGTTTGCCACCAAGTTAATCCCAAACTGAGCTTCCAACCACATATACTCTCCTTCATAAAGACCACCTACTTTCACCTCTGTATCATTGCCTGTCTCCACCCCACATCAGCCCATCTGTGGCCAAAATTTATCATCTCCAAACTCAGTTGTTCCAACATTCAATGGCATTACCATTGCTGAATCCCCCACCATCAACATCTAAAATCATGTGTGCTTAGTAGAGTGTTGATGAAGTAATCTTGAATGCAGTGGCGTTACAAAATACCTTCGACCACAAACTGAACTGGACCAGCCATATAGATACTGTGGCTACAAGAGCAGGTCAGAGGCTAGGAATTCTGTGGCTTGTAACTCACCTCCTGACACCCCAAAGCCTGTCCACCATTTATAAGGCACGAGTCACGAGTGTGATGGAATACTCACCACTTGCCTGGATGAGTGCAGCTCCAACAATAATTAAGAAGCTCAACATCATTCAAGACAAAGCAGCCCACTTGATTGGCACCCCATCCACGACCTTAAATACTCACTCCCACCACGATGCAGGCACAATGGCAGCAGTGTGTACCTCTACAAGATGCATTGCAGCAATGTGCCACTGATCCTTCAAAGCACCTTCCAAACCCGCGACCTCTGCCACCTAGAAGAGGAAGTGTAGCAGACCTGCACCACCACCTGCAAGTTTCCCTCCAAGCCACAGACCATCCTGACTTGGAACTATATCACCATTGTTTCACTGTAGCTGGGTCAAAATCCTGGAACTCCCTCCCTAACAGCAATGTGGGTGTACCTACCCCACATGGACTGCAGCAGTTCAAGAAGGTGGCTCACCATCATCACCACCTTCTCAAGGGATGGGCAATAAATGCTGCCCTTGCCAGCAATACCCACATCCCATGAATGAAGGAAAAAAGTCCTAAAGCACTATACAACCAAAAAATTATTTTTGTAGTGTAATCATTGTTATAATGTCGGCAATCCTAATGCAGTACTCCCTCACTACTGTGATTCAATGTGTAGCACTTTCACCTCTGAGTCAGAAAGTTCAAGTCCAGATCCTTGGGTACAAAATCTAGGCTAGTACTCCAACTTAGTACTGAGGGAGTGCAATATCGTTGGAAGTGCTGACTTTCACATGAGACGTTAAACTAAAGCCCCATCTCCCCTCTCAAGTGAATGCAAAACATCCCATGGCAGCATTTCAAAGAACAGCAGGCGAGTTCTCCCCAGTGTCCTGACCAATATTTATCTCTCAATCATTGACCTGAAACAGACCCAATTTTAACACTGTGTAGGTGAAAGAATTTTGAGTGAGTTAAAATCTCACCTGTTAGCTCTGTTTCTCCACAGATGCTGCCATATTTGTTAATTTTTGCAGCATTTTCTGTCTACACATGGTATTTTACTCTTCTGTTATCACTAACACTAGATTATCTGGTCATTATCTCAGTGTTGTTTGTAGGCCTCATTTGCAAATTAGCTGCTACATTCGCTGCATCACAACAGTGACTGCACTTCAAAATAAAAAAGTACTTAATTGGCTGTAAACCACTTTGGGACATCCTGAGATTGTGAAGTACACTATATAAAAGCAAGTGTTTTTTTGTCTTTTTATCCCACCAGCCAATTTGCCCACAAGGATCCACAAGCAGCAACAAGATGAACTACCAATCTATCTGTTTTGAAGGTGCTGGTTAAGGCATAAATCTTAGTCAAGACACAAGAAGAACTCACCAGCTTTTCTTCAAACAGTGCATGAGATCTTTTATATGCACCTGACAGGCCTCAGTTTAATATCTCTTCTGAAAGATTATACCTCCAACTATGCAGCACTCCCTCACTACAGCACTTAATTATCAGTCTAAATCATCTGCTTAAGTATCTGGAATGGGTTTAAAACACATAACATTCTGTCTCGGAGGTTAAAAAGCTACCACTAACACTATGCTTTAAATTAAGTCTCAGTTAGTGTTAGTGGTACAGGCAGTAGAGTTGAATCCTTGGGCTAGCAACAGCAAAGTGCTCCCTGTCTGATTATGTTTCACTGACCCTGACTCGAAAGTGGTGTGTATTGGGACAGCTTCCACTGTGAAGCCTTGTCCCTTCTACCCAGTTGACTAATCGATTGATACTCACCGTCTTGGCTCACAAGTAAAGAATAGCTGCTTGTGGGCTGCATGTGCCTGTGGAACCACTGGGTAAATTCAGAGATAGAGTCATAGAACATTACATCTTGGAAGGAAGCCATTCGCCCCATCGTGTCCATATTGGCCGACAAGTAGCCATCCAGCCTAATCCCACTTTCCAGTTCTTGGTCCTTGTAGGTTACAGCACTTCAAGTGCATATCCACTGACCCTAGCAGGAAAGCTGCACTTGAAGGGAGATCCCCATTGGGAGAGCAAGACAGCTGAATTTACTCTCATCCCAATATGGCTCACCACTTTCAGGAGAGGGGGAAAGAAACACCAGTCTTTTATTGGCACCCAGCATCTTACGTTCCACCAGTACTAGCTCAAATGTGATGACTGGTGCAGAGCAAATGCTCTGCTTTTCTAACATAATAGGATGTGTTAAAGTCGTATACAGTCATATTTTTCCCTTTGCATTTCAGTTACAAGGGAAATAGCATTATGATAAAATTATTCTAGATGTATTAAGTTGACTTAATTCTCAACAAATATTCATAAAAATTTCCTCTTAATCGAATGCATTCTGTTAATACTGGGACAAAAAATGTTATAATTTCCCTTTATTTTGTGCAAATCTACTATTTTTTTTTCAAAACAAGTAAAATAGCTATACATTATAAAGTAATACTGTATTAAACAGTAACTCTCAGCCACTTATTCTCAGCATTGACTGCTTGCTAGCTTGTTATTTGCTTGAAGATGCAGTCTTTGTTTAGTTTGGCACCATCTGTGACCAGGGAAACAATAACATGCTGTTGTTTGACTCTGCCAATAACAAATGATTGAACTGCAGTACATAAATCAGGTCCTCTTGGCATCTTGTACATTTATCTCATTTTAAAGGGGCATTTCAAAGTGAGAAAGCACTCATACACTTTCTTAAAAAGGCCATTATAAACAATGCAAGATAGTTTCTCCTGAGAGTGTTGTTTCATAAATATTTTTATTGCAAGATCTGGTTTTAAATTACTGTGCTGGTGTACCTGATTGCCTATTAAAGGTCTGCAAAGGAAACCCAACCCGAGCCAGAATGCTAGACCCGGAAGTCCGACCCGACCTGATCCCGACACATGTCGTTGGTCCCGTCGGGGTCGGGTCGAGTAGCAGGCCTTTACCAATGTATTGATGTAAAGACCTGCTACCCAGCCCGACCCCGACGAGTCCCGACATGTGTCGGGTTCGGGTCGGGTCTGACTTCCGGGTCCAGCATTCGGTCTCAGGTCAGGTTTCCTTTGCAGACCTTTACTGCCTATACCCATTGTAATGAGTTCTTTATTTTGTCTGATACAACATAAATGAGATGCATGGAGACCAGTTATACTGAAGATCACAGGTTTATTGCAGCTAAACTATTAAATACAGCACAGAGCAAACTATTTACAAAACCTTCTTCTGGGTGTTACAGTTGCAGAGTGATGCTGGCTTCAAGTTACATGACTACATCCTGGTACATGGCATTTGTATACTGAGAACTTAAAGGAATATCACTCTTAAAGGCAATCATATAACACCCATCACTCCCTACGTCCAGCAGTTGTTCTGTCTGATGAGGAAGAACCCATTCCCATGAGTTGCTGAGCTAAAATCTCTGGAGTCTTATACATGAGAAAGCATGGAATGAGTAAAGACCATTTGGTCTATCAAGTGCATTCTACAATGCAGAGCGATTCCCATTAGATGTCTTGGCCCAAATATATGAACTTCATTGATGTGTGGTTAAACTCTATAACTGAGAATGCCTGGACTACCCCACTACTCAATGGTGTGACACTGAGAAATACAAGGCCAGGGAGATCCTAGGTTTGAAGCTTGGACAGTGCTGGAATATCTAATATTGATTGGACGCCATATCAATCTCCAGTTTAACCTGCATGTGTGACTAACTTTCAGCTAAACTATATAAAACAAAAGCATGTTTTCCCAAGTTCCTCAAGTTTTGCAATGGTAGGTAATAAAGTTAGACCCACTACCTACTGACACTCACTGTTTAGGTTCAGTTGGTTTAGAGGTATTGGATTTACAATAGCCAAAATCAGATAACAAGAAATTAGCTTTACTCCAGAACTGAACTCAAATCTGAGCCACTCACAAAGCATTGATTGCACCCATGTCACCCTACAAGCTCCTTCAGACAATCTGGCTGCCTTCATGAATCACAAGAGCTACTACACCATTAAATGTCCAATTGATGTGTGATCACTAGTAGTAAATCACACAGATCTGTGCCTGCATTCCTTGGAGCTGCCATGATGCTTTTATATTGTCACAATCCTCCATCTCCCCACTCTGTACCCCTGCAATCATAGCTGGCTGCTTGAGAACAAGGGCTGGTCCTTTGCACGTTTTCTTGTAACTTTTAGTAGCCCACCCTCAGCAGCAACTGAGCTCAATAGGACCCACAAGTCAAATCGAGCCCTCAAGGAGCAGACCATTGGAATCTGAAGCAATAATTCTGATGCATGGACAGATATGGTAGAACTTTAAATACACTCCACAAAGCCTTTGTTCTGGAACCGGGACGACAAATGGAGCCATCATTGGACTAGGACTTTCAGCTTGATGAGAGAACACTGATAACAAAAAATGTCTGGGAAGGGGGGAGTCCAACAGTTGCCTTCAACCATAATTCTTTAGGAAGACCTCAGTTGAACAATTCCCATTCCCCTGCATTGATTTCACCAACATCTGTCCCAGTCCTTTTATTTTTACACATTCATGGGATGTGGATGCCACTGGCAAGGACAGCATTTATTCCCCCTCCTTAATTACACTTGAGAAGGTGGTGGTGAACCACCTTCTTGAACCACTGCAGTCCATGTGGTGTAGGTACACCCACAGTGCTGTTCCAGAATTTTGACCCAGTGACAATGAAGGGACAGCGATATAGCTTCAAATCAGCATGGTGTGTGAATGGAACTTGTAGGTGGTTCCGTCCCCATGTCCTTCTGGTTGGTAGAGGATAGAGTTTGTAAAGTGCTATTGAAGAAGCCTTGGCATGTTGCTGCAGTGCATCTTGTAGATAGTAGACAATATTACCACATTGTGCAAATGGTGAAGGGAGTGAATGTTTAAAGTGATGGGTAGGGTACCATTCAAGTGGGCTACTTTGTCTTGAATGCTGTCAAGATTCTTGAATGTTTTTGGAGCTGCACGCATACAGGCAAGTGGAGAGTATTTCACCTCACAACTTGCTTCTGCCTTGTAGATAGTGGGCAGCTTTGAGGAGTCAGGAGGTGAGCTACTTGCCACAGAATACACAGCTGGTCCAGTTAAGCTTCTGGTCAATGTTGATGGTGGAGAATTCAGTAATAGTAATGCCATTGAATGTCAAGGGAGTTGGTTAGATTCTGTTTTGTTGGAGATGGTCATTACCTGGTACTTGTGTGGTGCAAATGTTACTTCCACTTATCAGCCCAACTCTGGACGTTGTCCAGGTTGTTCTGTGGGCAGATATAGACTGCCTCATTATCTGAAGAGTTGCAAATGGAACTGAACACTGCAATCATCAGCAAACATCCCACTTATGATGGAGAGAAAAACAATGATGAAAGAGCTGGTTGGGCCGCAGACACTGCTCCCAAATAAATTACATTTACCGAAAGACCAACATTGATATCCATGTCAACTCATATTTCAGTAGCACTAGTTACCATAGGAACATACTAACGACATCAAGGGATATGGGGATAATGTGGGAAAGAGGCGTTGAGGTAGATGATCAGCCACAACCTAATTGAATGGTAGAGCACGCTCAACAGGCTGAATGGCCTACTTCTGCTCTTATGTGCCTACAAAACAGAGATCAAAATGGAGTATAATTTAACTGGCATAAACAAATGCCCACATACCCTGGTGTGAAACCCTAGTATCCATCTTAAGTGTCTTTGTACCTACTTCTGCATGGGCAGTAGAAAGCTGCTGTAACTGTCAAAGGGTCAGGAGATGCTTGTGATTTCTAGAAGTTTAGGTTATCCATGATCCAATTGAAGCTTTTAGTCTCCTAGTTTATCCAAGACAATGGAGATGGCTGAGCCCAGAGCCTGAACAGTAACATGAATTTACTTGTCCTGCATAGAGGACAGTATCCATTGAGGTGGCCTTATGCACCACAGCTGACTGCATAGTATTGATGCCATGTAGCAGAAAACCACAGAAGTTAGTAACAGATTCATCCATAAGCCATATGTTGGCGAAGCTCCCCAACTAGTCCAATTCATTCACTTATTGCTGGTGCACAGGAATAATCTCCTTTTAAACATTGCACTCCTAAAGCCTGCATATCTGTTCTCTGCAGTAGAGCTAGGATGTGAGCTGCCCCTGCACAGATTTGTCTTTGGATAGTTCTGTACATGTTCCCATGCAATACCTACCCATTTTACACAAAATTGATATTGACCCAGGTGTCTACATCTAATTGTGAATTGCTGGTAAGTGGGCATCGATTCAATCTTCAGTATTACCCATTCCTGATATTTTTTGATCAAAAGTGGTTTATCAATAATTAAATGATTTAATTATTGGATAAAAGAGTAGACTTTATTTCTTGAAGAAATTTGAATTCATACCACCCCAACTTAAAAACATCTCTGAAGTCCTATTTCTCTCGTTCCACCTCCAAGCTAATCTGACAGTTCACCAATCCCATTTAACATTGATAAGCTTGTTATTTAGTGGGGAAATAGTTCTCCTCCCTCCAACATGGAATGCTTTGCAGAAATGGCAAACTCAAACCCAAGGTGGAATCTCACTGGAAGTTAGAGTACAAATTCTGAAATACAGTCCATTGTTCAATTTATTTAGAATTTAGTTAACTAATGGAAATCTCTTTTGGGTTCTGTAAAGCAAATAATCCAAAGGGATTAGCTGAGTCTATAACCTCAGCTCCATCCCTCGTCCCCAAAGTAGAAGCCCAACAGGATTAGAGGATCCCTGCAAATGCAAATCATTACAGAACAATTATGGGTCAAAAAAAAACTAAAAATAAATGATCAGTGAGATTCCTTTCCATAGATCAATCTGTGCCCCTCTACCTTTAAATACTTTAATCACTTAAAGTGGGGAATGGCAACGTATCATTTCCATAATTCAATTCTAAGCTATAGGTTTGTTCCTAAATCAATAAAAAGAAATGTTCAGATGTTGGGTGGTGGGGAGGAAAGAGAAACCAACCCCTACAGTTTATCACATTTACTTGGGCATTTGAGAGATGTCCATGGACCATGTTAGAGAAATATCAACATGTGTAGTGTTTACATGATACTAAAATATGGCTTTAGACATTGATGAATTCAAACTCTTGACCAATGGGAACAAGCACAGTTCACTAAACAGTACTCAGTAATATTGATCTACAAGACAGCAAATTTCTCAAGATAAAATCTAGCTAGATGTCCAATTCTTGTAAGATACTACAACAATCTGAAGTACCACAAATCCACTGTGATATCTTAAAGACGACTATTCCACTCTGACCAAGAGAGAATAAGGATGTCAAGAGTTAGAGGTGCGGGAAGGTAGGACAAAAGTACTGATACCACATGACTGGAGCCTGTAGGTCAAGCAAAGTCCTGCTTCTCACAGGCATTGCCTGTGTTTTCCACAAAACTCTTGATTAGATTTACTCAATATGCACTGAACAGTTACTTATACAAGACGTGAATTATTTCCACCTGAACAGCAACTTTCCTCATTTGAGTTGTGCATTTGCATAAAGCAGAAAAATGAATACTCAGGCACCAAAATATCTCAGCCTCCTCCCCTCAGACTTCACGTATATAACCTATCCTTCAGTTTCCATTCTGCATTACGACTGTCGTATTAAAATGTCATCCAAGACTGAAAAGAACTGCAACTAACCATATTTCACAGCAGAGACAGAAATAGGAAATGCATGTGAGAAATTTTCCTAAAAGGGTAGTGTCCCTTGAGTTTTTTTCTTCAGTGAACTGTGTGCCTATGGAGGACGAAATAAGCACATTTTCCACTGTAAAACAAACTGTCACCAACATACAAGAATAAATCAAGAATGAATATTGGTTAACATTGTGTAAAACTTTTGAAGCAAATTGTGGTTTAATTTGTAATTAGTGCAGTTCTTTCAAGGGTTACAAATTAGATAAATTAAAAAGGATTGCTTTGGGGTATTACATTGCCACTACTGATACATGCACAAACTAAACAGACAACAGTAGAACAACTCACTCCAGCCCTCAGAAATTTTATTTAAACCTTTTATTTGAATTCGCCTTTAAAGTTACAGCTAAGCTCAGGGTTAATTGAAGTCAATTATGAATTGGTATCATTGTTTATGACCATCACATGATGTTTTGCACAACATATCTCCTCTACCTGTAGAATAGTCACTACAATCCAAAAAATACGTTGGCTGCAGCAATAGATACTTAGCAATGTAGTATGGCAGGTTATAAATACTCCCTTAGAAGGATATGCAGACAGGAGACAGCTTGTGAAGAGTATAAACACCGAAACAGACCAGTTGGGCTGAATGTCTGGTTCCGATGCAATTCTTTCCTGCATCCCAGGACAATCTTTTCAGTAAGATGAATACACGTTATGCTTAAATTCCTACAGAAAAATCAAATGAGTCAGAAAACTTGGAACTTGACATGTAATTTCAACAGTGCAGATTCAAAGTTGACTCCACTACCAAGGGAAGAATGCATAAACTATACTACACTACAGAACAGGTTAATACAGGCTCATTTCTACAACTAAAAATCACTCCGACTGGGTCCGTCACATGAGGACAAAAAAAGAAAATTCAATTAACTGTTTACATATTCAGGTTGAAATGTTGTGCAAACTTATTCCAGACCTCCCAAGTATTCTTTTGTCAAGTATCTGGTGCAATCAATATTTTTCAAAAAGATACCCAAAACCAGCAACTGCCAAACAAATTTCCTCAGCCAGCATGCTAAGATCACTAAACTACTGGCAATTTATAAATGTACTAACATTGTACCATTTCAGGACCAAAGACAGATCACAGCAGGTTACAAGAGGAGAGTAAATGTATAGCCATCTTTGAACAAAGTCTGGTCTGCATTTCAACATCAGATGGCACAAACAGTATAAAAGACAGTCCCAGGTCCTCTTTCAGCAGCATCATTGACGACAAAATAAAACTAACCCTTTAATATCAATCTAGTTTGACAGTAGTAACCAAAATACTGATGAACATTCACAAAAACATATCAAATTCATCAACTTTAAGATGGAGCCCTGGTTAAGATTCTGCAAAGATGCTGATGGATAGGAAGGCAAATGGGATGCTTGCCTTTATTAGCCAAGGCATAGAATATAAGAGCAGGGAGGTTATGGTGGAGCTGTATAAAACATTAGTTAAGCCACAGCTGGAATACAGTGTACAGTTCTGGGCACCACCCTATAGGAAGGATGGGATTGCACTAGAGAGGGTGCAGAAGAGATTCACCAGGATGTTGCCTGGGCTGGAGCACTTCAGCTATGGAGAGAGACTGCATAGGCTAGGGTTGTTTTCCTTAGAGCAGAGAAGGATGGGGGGGGGGAAGCTATGATTGAGGTTTACAAAATTATGAGGGGAATAGATAGGAAGAAACTTTTTCCCTTAGTAGAGGGGTTAATAACCAGGGGGCATAGACTTAAGCCAAGGGGCAGGAGATTTGGAGGGGATTTGAGGGGAAAAAAATTCACCGAGGGTAGTTGGAATCTGGAACGCACTGCCTGAAAAAAGGTGGTAGAGGCAGGAACCATCACAACATTTAAGTTGATAGATGAGCACTTGAAAACGCCATAGCATACAAGGCTACAGGCCAAGTTCTGGAAAATAGGATTAGATAGGTGCTCAAAGACCAGCACAGACACGATGGGCTGAAGGGCCTGTTTCTGTGCTGTATGACTATGACTTCAATCTGTAGTATGTGGATTAATGAGAACTGCTCCAGTAGAGACTATAGCTTTAGAATTATAAACATTGTATAGATCTATTTGAACAACTGACCAAGCCCAAATAAAATCTTGGCAAAACCATCTCATTTTAACTCACTACATCACCATCTGTAACAATGCTCACTAAAGTCAGTATCCACTCAGCAAAGCAGCAAGGATTGAGAATCATCTGGCATCTTTCCAGAATCAGGAACTGCAATGCGATGTGCAGCAACAAATGGAACTATTAGCTGTTGACAACTTTGCTATGATGTTATTTCTTATAATCTGCTAATCTTTGGCCTCCTTGTCTCGAGAGACAATGGGTAAGCGCCTGTAGGTGGTCAGTGGTTTGTGGAGCAGTGCCTGGAGTGGCTATAAATGCCAATTCTAGAGTGACAGACTCTTCCACAGGCGCTGCAGATAAAATTGGTTGTTGGGGCTGTTACAGTTGGGTCATTATAATTATATAGCTCTATAACCAAAACATCCAATCCTTTCTTATAATACTGTCACTAAATAAAATTTATGACCTGAACCACTTGCTTGCTAGCTGCAGCTGAGTCATGACCTTTGTTTTATTACATCAACTGCTTAGTTCCCTACTGCACAGACTTGAATTAACTAGTCACTTAAAGAATTGTTAATGTTAATGCATTACAGTATCTTTATATGCACTTACTAGTGACACTGCATCACTTGTGTAAGACAGATCATTCTCAAATTCTTGCAGCTTTGCTCAGCAGCTATGGACTGTAGTGAGCACTGCTATCATGCCTCCTTTGTGCCTTTGTTTACTATTCCAAGGCTCTCCTGGCCGACCCATCAGACTGCCTCCATAAAACTTGAGATAATCCAAAACTTTGCTGCCTACATCCTAACCTGCACCAAGTTGTGTTTGCCTATCATCCTTGTGCTCACTGACCAACATTGATCCCCAGTGAGTAACACTTCAACTTGATCATTTTAAATCCCTCCTTCACCTTAACCCTCAGATCTCTGCACTCTAGTTCTGGCCCTTTAGGCATCCATGGTTTAAAAAAAATAAACCATCACTAACAGCTGTTCCTTTAGCTGCCTAGGTCCTAAGTTCTGGAATTCCCTCCCAAAACTTGTGTCTCCCTTGCTTTCCCCCTCCCCCCAACTTATAAACCACCACTTTGACCAAGCTTTTGTTTGTCCCAATATCTCAAATTTTGTTTGCTAATGCTCCTGAAGTGCATTGGGAGGTTTTGACATTAAAGGCACTATATAAATGCAAGTTATTGTAATTGTTACAACCCACAAGGTGACACCAATATGTGGTGTTTGATGGGTTCATTTTCTTTCCTCCCTCCCTTATTGTATCCAGGATGGCTGTGAATTGTCCCTTACACAACTGGAGTTTTTGTAAAAGGATGGGGGAAGGAAAGTGAAGCAGAACAGAGCCCCTTAGTCATACTCGTGTTTACCAAGTTCTACCCAAAATCAGTTCTTAACTAATTAAAGATTGCAATTATTCCCTCAAGTCATTGCACAATGTTTGTTTTAAGGACTAAAGAAAGTTCAGTTAATGTTGCAATGCCATTGACACAAGGAAGCCAGAAGCAATGGCTGTGAGCTCACTTCTTCAAAATGTCTGCAACAGCAGCTTGATCATTGAGCATTTGCACAGCCAAAATTGTAACTGTACCAATACCAGGTAGACCTAGTTTTTTTTGAAGACAAAACCTCATCTTACATGCACTGTCTATATTAATAGATGAGATAATTAGCAAATGCACAGAGCCCTCATTTTAGATTCTGTATTCCAAGTGTAGAAGCAAAACAAATTACTCAAGTGGATTGTGGTGCTGACAGTTACCATCCAGAGGACATTTCAGAATGCTCAAACCTCCCAGATACAGTTGTTGCAACCATTTCAAGTCAGGAAAAAAAAAAACAGCTTACTAAGGGAGTCTCATAAGCACAATTCTGAAAGTTAGCAGCTTGGTGCTTTAAAAGGGTGTTCCAGACTTTTTTTTTTTTAAAAAAAAGCACAAACCATTGAATTTATTTTTGAAAAAATTTATTTGAGAATGCAGCATCATCAGCTTCCCCCCACTTAACATGTTTGCAGAACAAGGAACCTTGGCAAACTTGCATATAAAAATGAAACAAAATAAGAAATTTTCTCCTGGGACCATTTGGGAAAAAATGTCAACCACAATTTAAACAAAAAAAGACAAACCAATAAATCCATGAAAAGCTTTTGACTGTGCCAGTGGACTCTTGCATGCACCTCCAAACTAAATTAAAGAGGGCATTCACGATACTGAATGACTACAAGTCCCTTGGGGTTGATGTGGGCGGAGGTGCAGCTACATGGCTATCCAATTCTCTCCACATCCTATAGCCAAGCAGCAAATGGCAGGTTGCTCATATACTTCATTGAAGTTGTGCATCATAATTGGCTCCTCCAGTTTTCTCTAGTTCTTGTTTGATGTATTCCTCAGCCAATTCTTGGTAGTCACAGATGACAAACTCCTTAGCAAAGTTCTACAAGGCAAAAAAAAAAAGAAATCTTGCTGAGTAATGAAAGATTTTAAAGCAACTTATGCACTTGGCATAAGTTCACTCCCCCAAAATACCCACTTCAAAGCATTTCCATGTACTGATTAAGTCCATTAGAAACAAATTCTCGAGAAGTGCAGAAACTGTCAAAACTCCTGAATATATTTAGTATTTAACACTGTTGAACAAGGGCTCTGAAAACACAAACTTAGCATTATGAACAGAGCGGTTTCACTAATTAGGTAGCTGCAATTAAAAAGTTCATGTAAATTAAATTGACTTTCTAAAAAAATTCTAAGGTGGACATTTCATATATCTTGAACCACAAATCACTAAAGCAGCCTTTCCAAATCAGATAGCGGGCAAATATGTAGGACAAGCAGAAAATTTGCAATGGTCAAAAGAATTCTGTAAAAAAAATTTCAATTTTAACTTGCAGCTAAATGTTTTGTCCATGAGTTACTATCTTTTATTCTAATAACTAGAAATCAGTTTCAAAAATGTTTACTGGTATATTAATTCAATGCTCTGCACACTTACTGAACAAACCCATCTGGACATGTATGGCTACATTAGATTCAACCATACTTCCAACTTTCTAGTGCACAGTTTACACTCCAACCTGGCATGTACCATGACTAGTCTTTTACACCACAATACTCCTGTTCATTTCCAGTCTTTTCTTCCCAATGTTTAACATCTTGAAAGGGTGGAGGGTATTGAATGGCTTCTTTCACCTGAAGATAGATTTATATAAAAGGCTCTTTCTGCACCAGGCACCCCTCATTAAAATATCCACGTTTATTTACTTTATCAACTTAATCCATTTATACATTTGCTACCACAGATAGCATCAACTTGAAGTTATCAAAACCATATTTATGAAATGGGAATGGCAGGGAAGGGTTCAGAGTTTTATATATGCAAAAGATTTAGAGATGTACAGATTCACAAAATATTACAAGTAGTTCACCATCTCTATAAAATCCATTACACTAGCAAACAAGTAGAACCTGAAAAAGGTTTCCATTAGGTAGCAAAATTATACTGAAAAATACCAGTTTAGAGTATTAAACTGTTAGTATTTTTGCAATGTTATGAAACCCTAAAACAGCACTGGGAACAAATACTTTTTATTCAAGTGGGGAAAATCAGTGATTTCAATCCCCAAAAGCAGTTTGACAACTATAATCTGGACTATAGTGGTAGACGGCTTATGGGAATTAGTGATGATTGTATAATGCACACTTAAGGAGGTTGAATATTAGGGCACAAAAGGTCATTAAGGCGTACAGAAGGTTTAGTGCATTAGTTTGGGCCAGTACATACCCAATGTTAGATCAACAGTATAGCAACTAGCCCAACAAAATGACTGTCGCAATTCTTCCTTGGTTTATTACATTGTATACACCTAAAACATTTAAATACAATGCAAATATTACGATTAAATAAATTTGTGATCAAGACAAATGGGGAAATGTATTAAACCACTTGTGCATCACAAGTTACAATGAACACTTGAACTTCAGAACACTTAGTGAATGGCACAACTTGTTACTGCATGGTTAGTATGTCACCACCCACTTCTAATATAGCAACCCAATGGTCAGTTGACATTCTGTATAGAATTATAAAATCAGAAGTTTACAGCCCAGAAGGAAGCCCATATGTGCCAGCTGAAAAGGAGGTATCCAACCTAATCCCACTTTCTAGCTCTCGGTCGGTTGCTTTGTAGGTTATGGCACTCAGTGAATATCTAAGTACTTTTTAACAGGTTGAGGATTTCTGCCTCTAACACCCTTTCAGGCAATGAATTCCAGGTCTCCACCACCCTCTGGTGAAAAACAAATTCTCAATTCACTTCTAATCCTACCAATTACTTTAAATCTATGCCCCTAGTTACTGTCCTCTCGGAGAGAAATAGGTCCTTCCTACTTGCTGTATCTAGATCGTTCAGGTTATCCCCTCAGCCTCCTCTGTTACCAAAGAAAAAAGCTAAAATTCTCCAGTCCCATCAACATCCTCGCAAATCTCTATACCCTTTCTAGTGCAATCACATCCTTCCTATAACGTGATCAGAACTGTATGCAGTATTCTAGCTGTGGTCTAGTGTTTTATACACTTCCCTACTCTTACTTTCCTTTATTAGCTGAAGCAGAGAATATATCACATATGCCTTCTTAGCCACTCATCTACCTGTTCTGCTATTTTCAGGGATCTGTGAACATGCACTCCAAGGTCCCTCTGTTCCTCTACATTTAGTATTCTACCAATCATTCTGTATTTCTTTACCTTGTCTGCCCTCCTCAAATGCATTACCTCACTTCTCCAGACTGAATTCCATTTGCCACCCGACCAGTCCTCAAGAGTGATAGTGGTAGCAAGTATCCCCTAATTACTTTGTAATGATTTTTTTGATAGCTTCACAGTTTGAAAATGTCCTGTGTAATTTCTAGCTCATGAAAACTTCACTAGCTCACTGTGCATTCAAAAAAAGCAGATAGGAACCAGTAGTCAACTTCTGCTGTAGGGTGAAACAACTCATTCACTCCATAAATGCCACAGATCACAGTTACATGTAGACTACCTTCTGCAATGCACAATTTCCAGAAATATCTTCATGCAAACATGGATAGATTCCTTCACTGGGAATCTTACCATTCCAATCAAGGGTAACTGCTATTAAAAATGTCTATGGTTATATTCTGTCATGAACATGGCTGGTTGGAAAGCAAAATTATTCCAATATTAGCAATTTTAAAGGTAATGTACATTATAATTTTCAAAACATACTGAGTAGTTTAGAGGGGTGCTTTTACTTCACATACACAATACATGCAAGAAATTTTCCAGCACAAACAGTTCCCTAGCTACTGACTCCATCCCTCTTCCTGCCAACAGTCTGTTCACAACCTTGGTGTCAAATTTGACTCAGATTAACTTCCGATCACATATTCGCACCATCACCAAGACAGTCCATTTCCATCTCATCACCTGACTTTGCCTCTGTCTCAGCTCATCTACTGCTGAAACCCTCATTCATGCCTTCAATACCAAAGCAATCCTGGCCAACCTCCCACATCCTATCCTCTGTAAACTTCTGGTCAGCCAAAACTTTGCAGCCTGTTTTGTGACACGCACCTAGTCCCGTTTTCCCGTCACCCAGTGTTCGCAGAGGTACACTGGCTCCCAAACAGCATCTTGATTTTAAAATCTCCATCCTAGTTTTCAAATCCCTCCATGGCCTCACCCTTCCCCATCTCTAATCTCTTCCAGCCCCAAAGGCCAGTTCAGGTCAGGAAAGAAAAACCTGGCCTGAACCCAGAGCCACATCAGACCAGAGCACAACCCGGCCAGAGTCCCTCCATTTTTCCCCCACGCCCGACCCGACCACCGGAATGTTCACTTTACCGACCTTCCCATTCCAAATCTGCAGAAAGCTGCAGCATGAGTGTGATGAAGTCATAGAGACGCTCACTGCGCAGACTCAGTTTCCCTCCTTGATGTCCCGGACTCCCAGCTCAGGTAGGCTTTTCAACTTTTGACACTTACCAGCAGAGCAAAATGCAATACTTAGTGTCCATCCCAACCAGAGCACAAAAGCTGGGCCCGCAAGTGCAACCCGACCTGAATCAGAGACATTGTCAGGCCTGGGTCAGGTAGCAGGCCTTTAAGCCCCACACCCCCAAGATATCCACACTCTAATTCTGGCCTCTTGCGCATCCTTGATTTTAATTACTCTACCACTAGTGGCTGTGCCTTCAGTTGTCTAGGCCCCAAGCTCCCTAAACCTCTTCACCTCACTTGAGAAATATAAAAAGTCATTTTATTGGTTACAAAAGCTGTACTGTAACAGCCAGAATAGTTGCATTTTGTTCACCAAGACCTGACATTCATGATGTTAATTTACTCTGTACACTGAATACAGATTGTTCCCCTACAGCACAAAGCATGCATCTCACTTGTTGCAGGATCATATCCAGCTCATAATTAAGCTCCAAGAAACAAGCTACACTGCCTGCTATACTCATTTACTTTCTAAATCTTTTAATGTTCCATTTGTTTTCTCCAAGCTACAAATGAGATTACGGTGCTCAAATTGTAAATTTAATTCCATTTTAAACTTCCAATACTATTCACTAGCATTAAATCAATTCCACCACTTCAATAGTTGGGTGAGCTGCAGCTATGGATGGCAGGTAGCGAGATATATGTGAAATAAGCAGGACCTCTCCTGATGTATAAGCAGTCGTGCACCAGAGCAGCCAGGTGCTGTGAGGTAGAGGTGGTGCCTCTACATCAAAACCTCCATAAACCTACTTTACAGCACCATAACATGGCAAACAAGTAAGCCCTATTACAACAAAATCCTTCAACAGTGGATGGCCATGAAGGCAGACAATAGGTTGCAGCAGGGCCTCGTCTTCAATTATACAGGCTCGCCTGATCATTGAAATCAAGCAATGCCCTGCCGAGACAGTGTGGGGCCCACTGTGCAACAGGCCTCACACTTAGACACCATGCACAGACCCTGCTATGGACAGCAAATTTCCTCAAGTCCTTTGACGATCAAAGCACGATATGATACCTGGGAATTTCTAGCCACAACTGACAGTTACCAATTAAATCACTCCACTCTTAAATCAGACCGGAGTCCCCCTTCTGTTTGTAGTTGTGCCTGAGCAGCCCTCTTCAGGATTAGTTCTACTCACCCCACTCGGGGAAGGGGCAAGGAAAGGTGCCCTAAAAAAAAAAGCCTGCCCCACTCCAAATCCAGTTGGAAAACTGCACCTAGGAGGATCATCCAATGGTCGAAACTCACAAAATCAATGAAGATTGGATTGCAAATGGATTACTCAAGAGTGACCCAAGAGACAAATAACGATAGTGGCCCACAAGCCCTGACACCTAGACAGTTAATGACATAGTAGCCCTTAGCAAGATCCGTAGAGCAGATGAGGGACAAAAAACAATGAACAAAGAGATGGCTATACTTCTTTCTGAAACTGGAAATCAATAGAAGCACACAGAATTCATGGAGTCAGCTTTGCCATCAAAAATGAATTCATAAGCAAACAGACTCCACAAGCCCATGTTGGGATCAATGAGCATTTTATGGCACTTGATCTTAAGCTCAAAAGCAATCAATCTGCCACCCAAATCAGTGCTAATGCACTTGTACTCAGGATGCAACCTAGATGCAACTCTGGCACCTCTACCATCACAGTCAAAGATCATACTTCAGTGATTTCAATGACTGAGTGGTGTGGGGGGAGGGTGAAGTAGAGGGGAGGAGCAGGAGGAAAGAGAAAAAAATCAAGACATCCTGGCAATATCCAAAATCAAAGCACTAGCACTTAGACTGTGCAATAGTCAGGACCAGGGATCAAAAAGATTTGCAGGTTACATGCACCTATGTTTAAGGCCGACTAATGCTGGACAGACCACCAACCTATTTGCTCAGTATTGGCACTTGAGGCAGCCCCAAAAAGGAATCAGTCATGACAGGTTACAGAGAAAGTCCAAGGTTTCTGGCCTGTCAAAACACCAAGCTCAAAAGAATTTAAAGAACAAAATTAAAATCAGAAACTAGAGAATAGATGGTCACTCAATCAAGCAATGTCCAAAATAAGTGGAAATCATCAGAATCCACCATTCACACATGCCAAGAAATCCTCAGACATCACGAAAAGACACCAAGACTGGTTTGATGAGAGCAATACAGAAATATGCAAAATCAATTGTAAATGAACAGCATTCCAAACCTGGCAACAGAATCCAAACTCCACAGAATAGAAGCTCAGCACCAGACAGCCAAAACTGAAGTTCAAACAACTACCCACGATTTGAATAAATGGTGGACAAAGGCAGCCGAGGAAATTCAACTTCTCACTGACGTGCACCTTTTACAAGGCAGCCAAAAAAAAAAAAGAGATCCGTGGACCCTCAACACACTGACCAACACTGGCAAGATCCAAAGATGGCAAGACTCTCAACGACCAACAGAATCAACACCCGCTAGAAAAAGAGCTTTGCAGAGCTACTCAGAACTCCATGGTGAGCATGCACTTACTGGATACCTTCACAAAACACACTCAGATTTGAGTTAGATGATGATCCAACACTCAGTGATAACTGCTGTCAACAAGATGGACCAACAAAGCTTCTGGTCCTGACAACATCCCTGCGGAAGTACTGAAATAGAGGTGACATTCTAATCTATGATACATGATGCCCTATTTGTAAAACTCTGGCAGAATGAAGAAATTCCAAGTGGCCTTAGAGATGCCATGATCAATCTTTAGGAAGGAGACAAGTTGAACTGTAGCAACTGCAGGGGTATAAGCATTGCTCTCAACTGTTGACAGGATCCTAGCTAAGATGCTTCTTAATCACCTCTTGCCAATTGCAGAAGAGATCCTTCCAGACTCTCAGTGTGGCTTCTGACCCAACAAAGGAACAATTGATATGATCCACACAGGACTCCAACATCAGGAAAAGTGGAGTGTATAACAACCCCTTGTATATGGCTTTCCAAAAGCATTGGACTCATTGAATCAAACTGTCCTTTGGAAGGTGCTAGTGATATGAATGCCCAGCTAAGTTCAAAATCATCCATGTCCCATATGAAAATATGCAAATTAAAGTCCTATGTAATGGCTCCACTACAGACCTCTGCTCCATCATAACAAGGGCGTGTCATTTCACTAATACTACTCTCAATTCTTCTTGCAACACTGCATCTTACAACTGACAGGTTCCCCCAAGGTGTGAAATAACTTACTGCACTGAAACTCTTCCACCTCAACCAGCTGAAAACCAAAAATAGAAAATCCTGTAACAGAATTATAGAATGCAGACACAAAAGTTAGTGCTCACTTTGAAGAGCTACAACAGATAGTAGACTTAGTCACTGAAGCCAACGAGAGCATGATACTTGCCCTGAATATCAGAGACCAAAGTCAAGACCAACCCACACCAAAATATCAAATCCAATGCCTTCAAATGAGACTCATGAGGAAGCGTTGGATTATGTCCCTGACTTCCCGTATCTTGGAAGCCATCTATCCCAAAAAGCTGGGATTGTATTCAGTATTGCAGCTTTTCATCAATGTGCTAGCTCAGCCTATGGTAAATACAGACTCCAGTTTGAGAATCATGACATCAGAC
The DNA here is from genome assembly GCF_036365525.1 of Heterodontus francisci. Classification (NCBI taxonomy): domain Eukaryota; kingdom Metazoa; phylum Chordata; class Chondrichthyes; order Heterodontiformes; family Heterodontidae; genus Heterodontus; species Heterodontus francisci. The sequence goes on along the minus strand of NC_090387.1, from coordinate 23,179,514 downwards.
CAGATGCTAAACTCAAGTCTATCAGATAGTTATGCTCTCCAAGCTTCTCTGCAGTCCTGAAACTTGAACTTTTAGATGCCATATCAAAATCCGAGATCAATGCAGCCTTAGAAGGATCTTGAAGAATCAAGTGGGAGCACAAAGAACATACATGAGCATCCTCCAAGGCAGACATGTCAAGCATAGGGGCCATGACAATCTCACCAGCTGAGATGGACAGGATATGTCAGCAGAATGCACACTACAGCCTGCCAGACTGAACATGGAGTTCAATAAATTCAGAACATGGGGCCCCCCCCCCCCTCACCTTTTTATTTTCAGTTCTTTATTTTATTTTAGTTTGTTTCATTATTCATTTTTCTTACTATGTGCCTGCCCAGTGCTTTTCTTCACGTTTGTGCTTTGGGCCAGGGCTGTTCATTTTTCTGTCCATTAACACCCTTGGCACTAACACTTTGTCCTTCAACACACCATTAACATACCGTTTGCCTTTGCTCCATGACCTTCTGGTCAGTTATTCTGTGTGACCCTGTCTTATCAACAGCTTGTTTGTTTTCTTGCCCAACCCCCGGTTTATTGGCTTAAAACTCATTACATTTCTAACCTGTGCCAGTTCTGATGAAGGGTCACTGACCTGAAACGTTAACTCTGCTTCTCTTGCCACAGATGCTGCCAGACCTGACTATTTCCAGCATTTTTTGCTTTCATTTCAGATTTCCAGCATCCGCAGCATTTTGCTTTTATTTTAAACATCTGTCTTAGGGAAAATGTTAGAAGCTATTAAAGACAGTATAGCAGGGCATGTAGAAAAATTGAAGGTAATCAGGCAGAGTCAACATGGCTTTGTGAAAGGGAAATCATGTTCAACCTATTTATTGGAGCTCTTTGAAGTAATAACATATGCGGTGGATAAGGGGAACCAGTGGATGTGTGAAACTTAGATTTCCAGAAGGCATTTGATAATGGTGTCACAACAAAGGTTGTTGCGGAAAATAAAAGCTCATGGTGTATGGGGCAACATTTTGGCATAGATAAGATTGGCTAGCTAACAGGAAACAAAGAGTAGACAAATGGGTAATTTTCTAGTTGGCAAGATGTAAGGAGCAGTGTGCCACAGAGATCAGTGCTGGGGCCTCAACTTTTTACAGTTTATATAAATGACTTGGATGAAGGGACCAAAGGTATGGTGGCTAAATTTGATGACAGATAGGAAGGAAAGTAACGTGTGAAGAGGACATAAGGCAGCTACAAAGGGATATAGATAGGTTTAGTGTGTGGGCAAAGACCAGGCAAATGGAGTATAATGTGGGAAAAATGTGAAATTGTCCATTTTGGCAGGAAGAATAAAAAAGCATTATCTAAATGGTGAAAGATTGCAGAGTTCACAGAAGCAGAGAGATCTGGGTGTCTTAGTGCATGAATCGCAAAAAGGTTAGTATGCAGGTACAGTATGTAATTAGGAAAGTTAATAGAATGTTATCGTTTATTGCGAAGGGAAATGAATACAAGTAGGAAGTTATGCTTCAGTCATACAGGGCACTGTTGAGAACACATCTGGAGTACTTCAGAATATTGGTCTCCTTATTTAAGGAAGGATGTAAATGCATTGGAAGCAGCTCAGAGAAGGTTTACTGGACTAATACCTGGAATGGGCAGGTTGTCTCATGAGGAAAGGTTGGACAGACTAGGCTTGAATCCACTGCAGTTTAGAAGAGTAAGAGGCGACTTGATTGAAACATAAGATCCTGGAGGGGTCTCGACAGGGTGGATGTGGAAAGGAGGTTTCCTCTTGTGGGAGAATCTAGAACTAGGGATCACTGTTTAAAAATGAGGGGTCACCCATTTAAGACAGATGAGAATTTTTTTTTCCTCAAAGGTTTACATGCCTTTGGAAGTCTCTCCCTCAAAGGCCAAGGAAGCATAGTCTTTGAATAATTTTAAGACAATGGGAGATAGATTCTTGATAAGCAAGGGGGTGAAAGGTTACTGGGGATACACAGGAATGTGGAGTTGAGGTTACAATCAGATCAGCCAACTTATTGAAGGGCAGAGCAGGCTCAAGGGGCTGAGTGGCGTCCTCTTGTTCCCAATTCGTATGTTCAATGCCCTCATTGTGGGAGAGCTTGCAAGGCCAAAATCGGGCTCAAGCCATCTGCGAACCCACAGCCAACACTGATATCTCGCTTCCACCCAGCCCCCTGCAAGGAAGAATTTTCCTTGACACAAGGGAATGCAAATTATGATATTTGAATAAAGCTAGACAGGGTGCTGGTTAATTATTTCACAATTAAGACTTCACTGACAATAAAAAATATCCAACTGATTTGAGATGTGCGAATTTGAACTAGAGGGGAGCCAAGGGTTATGGGAACAAGCAGAAAAGGAGAGTTGAGGACAAGATCAGATCAGCCACGATCTTACTGAATGGCAGAGCAGGCTTGACCCATGAGCTACTCCTGTTTTTTTTTAATTAAAAGGTTATAAGTGAAGAAGCCAATTGTTTCCAATTGAGAAACTGCATCAATAAATATACATCTGAATTGACGAGTCATTTTACAAAAAATCCAGTTAAACTTCCAATTGGCCCAAGGATCCAAGTGCAATCACCCTTTAACTGATCAAAGGCATAAAAATTACACTGATCTTAAAAAGGACACTGGCTGATTTAAGTAAAAAAAAAATTTAACTAAATCGGACAGCAACTTCCAGCAACACATGCGCAACTAAATGTGGAAGTTAGGACAGTGTTGCCTAACTCCTCCACAAACTTTTTTTTTTTAAAAAATACTAGTATCTTGCAGAGTCTCACCAATCAATTACATGGCAAGTATCCAACTTGAGGCCCTTCCCATTAGATAATCCAGAAGTTAGGACTTCTGAATTTTTAAATGGTGCATCAAGTCTTCATTATTGCCAAACAACCTCGCTGGAACCTGATAAATTTGCAAGTGTGGTGTCTCAATATTTCAGGTTTGAGTTATTGTTGGAGTTTTTTTTTTAAACTTTTCCTTTGTCTCTTTTTTCTCAATCCCATCTTTCAGCTTTCTGTACATGACTTTATATTGAATTCTGACTTACACTTCCAGCCAGAGTCTATACTAGGAACTTAATGGTGAGGTAGTAGCCCCACCCACTAGCTGGAAAGCTGGAGCGAACCTGCCACCGCTGGGCCTGAAAGCGATACCATTTTGTACGGCTCAGACCCTTAATTGGCTTCAGTTGGGAATTCTGCCCCTCTGAAGCAGAAAATCTTGCCTTTAAGAACTGCCAGCCAACGCCACAGTGGTGGTGGCCACTGCTGGGACTGCACCTGTCCAGAAAAGGATGATGGGTCTCAGCCTCCAAGAAGGTAAGTGAGGGGTCAGGCCTCACCAGGGACAATCAAGCAGGCCCAGGCAAAGTGGGTGGAAGGGGGGGGGGGGGGGGGGTGTTTTAGTGTGAGGGGCCTGTGCTACTGGGGGCCCCTCCTTGCAGCACAGGATGCTCAATCAGGATAGCCCCCTCCCCCACCACCCACAAGCAATGTATGAGAAGACCTCAAACGCCAAAGTGCCCATCCACCTCTGGTAAAATTCCAACAGTGGGAAGAGGCCCTTGTGGCCATTAATTGGCCTCAATTGGCCCAAGGGCAGGCAGGCCATTTGCCAACTCCCTGCCACTGGTAAAATAGCAGAGGTGGCACATAACACCTCCCACCTGATTGTACCACCCCCCCACCCACCTCCTAATCTACTTCTGGGGGAGGGGGGGCAGGTTCATTAAATTCCTGCTTGTGGCTTGGTAAGGATTGCTCAATCTGATTGGCTGTGGAGACATGCATTGCTGGCCCTGTTCACACATCCCAGATCACCTGTAGAGGCTACCACACGCTTTTGGCTCTCTAATGATCACAAATTGTTAAAAAAAATATATATGTCTGTGGGAAAATGCAACAAATGCCAGTTCATTCATTTCCAGGACTTTTTGCAATCCTTGCGTTTTTACAAAAAAGTAGTATATTCTTCAACCCACTGTAGCAGCACCATGAGATGCCAAGCAGGAGAATATATAGTGCCCATATATAGCAGGTTCAGAAGCAACTTCAGTCTTTCTGGCTAGCTCCAAGAACTAATACCTTCACCCACTCCTCATATCTGTCCAATCTTTAGTTTTTTTTCTTGCAATCTACCTCCATTCCTTCTTTGGGCAATTAATTTCATATTATTCAGTGGTGAATGTCTTATATCTAAATAATCTGTGCTTCTCTAAACTTGAGGGGTCTCTGCTGGTTCGATTGCAGTAAGCTGGAGGGTTCAATTCATAAATTCCCTCAAGAACCTGAAACATTGAAAGCAACATTTTCCTTGAGCCTCTTCTGCAGAATGACCAATCCCAGGTTCTTCAACCTTTCTATATAGCACACTTAAGCTAGGTTGTAGTTTAGTTTTTTTTTTGTACATCTTGAATTTCATGCACAGTATTTCTGCTGTAGTACATTGACAAGAAATGTAGATCATTTCTAGGTGTGTCTATTCTAATGCCTTTTGCAGACTTATTTTTTCCTCTTGGGATTTGTGCTTTATCCATCTGGGTATACAACCCAAGATCTGATTACCATTCCTTACTGCTGCAACACTACATCTGTTGGTTTTAGTGAATTATCCTCCAATATCCCTATATCCCTTTTCCAAGATGAAGCCATTTAGTTGATACACCCACTTTAATTCCCTTTCCTAGTCTCAGGAACCAGCATTTGTCCACATTAAATGCCATTTGGCACTCATCAGCCCACCTGCTGCACTTGTGGATCTGGAGTCACCTGTAGGCTAGAGCAGGTAAGGAGAGCAGATTTCCTCACTTGAATGAAATTAGTGAAACAGATGGGGTTTTTAAACAATCCTATTGCTTCACAATTGAGATAAGCATTTTATTCCAAAATTATTTGAATTTAATTTCCCCCAGCGGCCATGGTAGGATTTCAACACACGTCTCCAAAACATTAGTGCAAGCCTCTGGATTACTAGTCCAGTAACATTACCACTATGCTACCATCTCCCTAATAAAGTGACCTGCAATTAATGTCAAGTGGTCGGCTCCATGTGTCCAACATGGATCATAAGTAATAAATAAAAACAAGAAATGCTGGAACCACTCAGCAGGTCTGGCAGCATCTGTGGAAAGAAAAGCAGAGTTAACATTTTGGGTCAGTGACCCTTCTTCAGAATCTCTTTCCACAGATGCTGCCAGACCTGCTGAGTGGTTCCAGCATTTCTTGTTTTTATTTCAGATTTCCAGCATCCGCAGTATTTTGCTTTTATATTATGGATCATAAGTAAATGGAACAGAGTTAAGTCAAAGACAGAGACCAGGGATAACATACATCATTTTCAATGCCCACAGAGTGAGTAAGTGAAAGCAAAACATATATATCTCCATTTCAAACAGTAAAATGCTACTCTACAAAAGTTATGCTGCAGGCTTTAAATGCACTGAATCAGACTCCACTATTCAATTTAGGTCACATTAGAAATGGTGCATCAAAAAGGAAAAAGGAAGAGAAATGTAACCTCTACAGGTCAAGAAAGGATGCAATGGTGGGGTTGGAGAAAAGTTGAGGAATCAACATAGCTTCAAGGTAAGCCATGAAATACAGCAAAAAAAAAGGAAAAAAGTGGAAGCTCATTTTAGACTAAATTACTTCAGCTTCTATATACATGACATCACAACCATGCATAATCTTCACATGATTAATATTGGAGGGTAGGAGATAACTGCAGCAAGGTGCACAATATAACTCAATCCTTATTTAAAATTCATAAATTCCTATATTCACACTTCTAATAGAAACTGCCTATATTAACCAGTCATGCTGTAATTATACCCTCCCATTGTCACTAAATGCCTCCGATACTGTAACAAATCAATGAAAACTTTATATTATAAATGGGAATTTATAATGAAACATGAAAATATTGGACAAAATATGCCAACTGACCCAAACATATTCCGTAGACTTGATGAATTATGCATGATTAGACACTCCCTACCCATGTAACCTTGGAAAAGTATAAAACCCAGCTAAATCTAAGCTAATTATATGAGAAACTGAAAATTTCCTTACCAATCCCTTGAGGCAACCTAAACTAATCCAAGAGGACGCAATGACTGATGTATATTACAAAGTACCTAGCTCTTGTACAACGCAATCCCTGCACCAGCTAGAAAGAGGTCAAGTTCATTTTTTTTTTTTTTTAATTCATTCCTGGGATGTGGGCATCACTGGCCAGGCCAGCATTTATTGCCCATCCCCAATTGCCCTTGCGAAGGTGGTGGTGAGCTGTCTTGAACAGCTACAGTCCATGTGGGGTAGGTACACCTACAGTCCTGTTGGGAAGGAAGTTCCAGGATTTTGACCCAGTGACAGTTAAGGAACAACAATATAGTTCCAAGTCAGGATGGTGTGTGGCTTGGAGGGGAACTTGCAGGTGGTGGTGTTCCCATGCATTTGCTGCCCTTGTCCTTCTAGTTGGTAGAGGCCACAGGTTTGGAAGGTGCTGTCTAAGGAGCCTTGGTGCATTGCTGCAGTGCATTTTGTAGAAGGTACACACTGCTGCAACTGTGCGTTGGCGGTGACGGAAGTAAATGTTTGCGGACGGGCTGCCAATCAAGTGGGCTGCTTTGTCCTGGATGGTGTCGAGCTTCTTGTGTTGTTGGAGCTGCACCCATCCAGGCAAGTGGAGAATATGCCATCATACTCCTGGCTAGTGCCTTCTAGATGGAGCACAGGATCTGGGGAGTCATGAGGTGAGTTACTCGCAGCAGGATTCCTCGCCTCTGACCTCTTGTAGCCATGGTATTTATATGGCTATTCCAGTTCAGTTTCTGGTCAATGGTAACCCACAGGATGTTGATAGTGGGGGATTCAGTGATCATAATACCATTGAATGTCAAGGGAGATGGTTAGATTCTCTCTTGTTGGAGATGGTCATTGCCTGGCACTTGTATGGTGCGAATGTTACTTGCCACTTATCAGCCCAAGCCTGGATATTGTCCAGGTCTTGCTGCACTTCTACGCGGACTGCTTCAGTATCTGAGGAGTCACGAATGGTGTTGAACATTGTGTAACCAGCAAACATCCCCTTATGATTGAAGGAAGGTCATTGAAGCAGCTGAAGATGGTTGGGCCTAGAACACTACCCTAAGAAACTCCTACAGTGATGTCCTGGAGCGGAGATGATTGACCTCCAACAACCACAACCATCTTCCTTTGTGCTAGGTTCGACTCCAACGCTTGAATGCCTACAGCAAATCAGCATTCACCACTTGAGCTGGCAAACTTTCACAGGTTTGCTGTTCTTTGGGAAAGGAACCACCCAACATCCAACCTCGATTGGCCCTTACGTGACCTGTTAAGTGTGACCCCCGACCCCCCCAACCCCTCTCGTTTAAATATTTTGAATGTAACAAAAAGGGACTAAATTATACTAACTATGCTCAAATTGCCCAAGTCTATTCTCTAAGGTCTGGCAATGCAGCTCTATCCAGGTAACTAAGGTATTTCAATCTCATGGCTCACTTCTACACCCTTTCCAAAACCTTAAATTTCCATCATGAGCAGATCAAAACAAGGCACTATGATCAAAACAAGGCACTATTCTAAAAGGAGTCTTAACCAAGGTCTTCAAGGAAAAACTGCTAGGTTTTGCAACAGCATTGTCTTGTAAATACAATCTAGTACCATGTTTGTTTTAAATATAGCTTCACAGCATTGGTCATGAACCTGTAGAGAATCATGCACAACACAGATCTTTTTCTTTCACCACTGGATTCAATTCTGTTCCCTATAGAGTATACGTATATTTAGACCTGCCCATATGCAGAACACCACACTTTCCAAAGGTAAGCATCATTTGACAAACATGGATCAATGTCCCCAATACATCGAGATCTGCCTGCAGTACTTCAGTGTCCTTTACAAACCAAACACCTAGAAACAACTTTATATAATCTGCCAACTTGCAGGTTATTTCCTCTCCAACAACAGCAAAGATCCCAAACACAGACCCCTGCTGGACACTAGGAGTAACTGGTCACCAAGCAGATGCAAATCCATTAACCTCCTGCCGATGGGTGTTCAGCCAATTCTTAATCCACTGCAATAAATTCTATTCTGTAGAGTAGTCACTTGCAAAGCACCTTAGGTTATCCAAGGCTCTCTGAAAGTCCAGACAGATGATATCTACCTGATTGCCCTCACCCACTACTTAGTAACGTTTTCAAAAAATCCAAATTTGTAATACACAACTTCCTTTTGCAGAAGCCATCTCTATCCAAGTGGTCATATAGGATATGTCTTATGATAGAGAAGATGCTCAAAAGGATACCCATTACTGAAATCAAATTAATGGGGCTATAGTTACCTGGTTCTGTATTTTTTTGATATTGGAACTTTATTAATATTCTTCCAACCCAAAGCTAAAATTTCTGATGCCAGCAAGCTATAACTACTAAGCTTAGGTAGCATCTGTCCCAGTTCTTTAAGGACTCTTGGGTGCATCACAACTGGGGCAGCCGGATCTATTTTAAAGGTTCCTTATTCTGTCTAAGACAGCATCCCCATCCATTTTAATTACAATTAGACTGTTAACAGCACAGCTTACTACTACTGGTTGAGTGTTGTCTTCAAGACTAAAGACGGATGCAAAATATTCTTTTAATATCTGCCATTGTCCCTTAACATTTGTCCTAGAGAATCTTTCAATGGCCCAATACAGTAGTTCATAGTTTTCTTACTCTTAACAGCTAAATGATTTTCCCATTACGGCTACAATTGTCTGCTATCCTCTTTTTATTAACCATTTTGCTGACATGGCTTTAGTTTTCCTTAATTGTGCACAGTACTTGTCTTGTGCTCCTGAGAGTAATCTGCTTTTAATTTATGAAAACATTTTAAAGCCTTACTCCTCTTAATATATGACCAGCCACCTTGGCTTATTCTTGCCATGCACCCTTCTTTTCGGGGCAGACATGGCTTTTGTGTATTCAATACATTCTTTAAAAACATGCAATTTATATCCAGACGTTACGACCCCATCCAGTAGGGTTGACCAGTTGAACCATTTCAAGTCTTCTGCCGTTTTAAAATCCCGAATTAAATGTAGATTGTTCCATTAACCATTTGTAACCTTACAATATTTTGGTCACTATCACAGAGGTGATTCCCCCACACGAAGGTTTGATAGAGTTAGGCTTGGTTTCCTCATTGAAATAAAATTATTTCCTAACTCAACATCTCAATGAACATTTCAGCTGCCTGGCCTGGAAGTCTAATAAAGGCAAGCACATGCACACACAAAATTAGATTATACCACAGAATTTTAGTCAAAATGATAAACATTCAGATAATCAGGCAAATATATTGGGGTTGTCCAAGATACCGTTGATTACTATGAGGGGCTGTTACACAGTTGGCTCTCCCCTTGCGCCTCTGTCTTTTTTCCTGCCAACTGCCAAGTCTCTTCGACGCGCCACACTTTAGCCCCGCCTTTATGGCTGCCCGCCAGCTCTGGCGGATGCTGGCAACTGACTCCCACAACTTGTGATCAATGTCACAGGATTTCATGTCACGTTTGCAGACGTCTTTAAAGCGGAGACATGGACGGCCAGTGGGTCTGATACCAGTGGCAAGCTCGCTGTACAATGTGTCTTTGGGGATCCTGCCATCTTCCATGCGGCTCACATGGCCAAGCCATCTCAAGCGCCGCTGACTCAGTAGTGTGTATAAGCTGGGGACGTTGGCCACCTCAAGGACTTCTGCATTGGAGATATGGCCCTGCCACCTGATGCCAAGTATTCTCCGGAGGCAGCGAAGATGGAATGAATTGAGACGTTGCTCTTGGCCGACATACGTTGTCCAGGCCTCGCTGCCATAGAGCAAGGTATTGAGGACACAGGCCTGATACACTCGGACTTTTGTGTTCCGTGTCAGTGCGCAAGGTGTAATATTCACAAATAAGGGCAGAGAAAATGCAAGATTGGTGAGGTGAAAGAATTTCGGCATTAAACTTTATTCAAATACTGTTTCAAGCTCTGGCCTGTGAGAAAACACATTCTTAACTATTTGTAAAGTGTGGAGTTTGGAAAAAAAAAGTGTCTACTAATCAGTAAATGTTAATCAAAATCAGATTGACTGCTGAAAACAAACATCCTGCATAAATGCACCAATCTTGGTTAAAATTCTAGCTTCCACACTTGTAATTTCTAGGCTACATTTTCATTCTGAAGGCAGTACAGCAATGTAGATAACGGAATCTTGTGTAGAATTCAACCAATGGCTTCATTATATATAAATAAACAAACATATGAACAGCTGAGAATAGGAAAAAAATCTTCCCAAGCTTCCTAGTTCCTACCCCAATTGCAAGATGCATATCTCTGGGAGGGGGAAAAGAGGTGGAAAGCAAGACTTGCACTTGCCAGAGATGTCTCCAGACCCCATCCAACTCTACAGCATCAGTCATTTGCACACCTTGAGAAACTGGTGGGGAGCGGACAGGGGGGAAAAAAAAAGATTAACAGAGCTCCAACACAGAGGCTTACCACAAACTCTGGATGCAGACAATCTCCATGCTGTCCAGAATGCAGGATATCCCCCTTCATAAAAAATAAAATCCTTCCCTTGTTGAGCCTGTGAAATGCATCACTGAATACTTACACAAGAATCTTCATCTCCATGAACACTGAACACCTGGGACAAATAGGCAGCCCTTGCTTTCAGCAATCAAACCATTGGTTGAATTCTACAAATGACAGGAAGCATAGCAGAGACCATGTTCCACTTACTTACATGCAGCTTACATATAGTCCTCCCACATATGGGTCCATATTCTACAGGAGACTAGCCCACAGGAAATTGCAGGTGGGGATGGAATGGTGGTTAGGGGGCAGGGGTAAGAAAACAGGTAGAATGGCAGAACACAGCCACAAGCACACGGATATGCACCTGCCCCCAATCTGGGAAAGGCCAGACTTTAAAATTAACATTTTAAAAATTAAAATGACAGCACAAAGCCCAAGCCAATTGACTTCAACTAGCAGTCTTAGAAAAATAGCTTTCCTTTGTCCATGTCAGGACCCTGACGAAATAAAACTAGCTTTATTCACCCATATTTAAAATGAGACAGAAGCTGTACACAAAGCAAAGGCATATTTTTGCTTTGTAGATTAGACAGACTGCAGAAGCTCTGTCCTTTTAAATAAATAGCCATTTTCTTCAAAGTCCAATATCAAAAGCAAGGAATAGTTTTAATTGCTGGCAATTAAAGTTGGAGAGCTTACACTTGAATAAAGTTCAGCCATTTAAGATGCAACATCAAGTAGATTTTATTCTAAAAAGTTCAAAAAATGCACAATTGTGTTAAGAATCATAAGTTTACATCGAAGGAGACCACCATTCAGCCTGTCAAGTCCATGCCAGTTCTCAAGACCAATTTAGATACTCCCACTCCCTCACCCTTTCCCCTTAGCCTTGCAATTTCCCCCCCCCCCTCCCCCCTTCAGATGCTCACCCAATTCCATTTTGAAATCAGCCTTCACCATCCTCTCGGGCAGTGCATTCCAGAACAAACTCACTGTGCAAAAATGTTTTTCCTCATGTCACTTTTGCCAATCACCTTAAATGTGTCCTAGTCAAAATACTTTTGGAAATCCATGTACACCACATCAACCACATTACCCTCATCAAAAAACTTAATCAGGTTAAACACTATCTGGCTTTAACAAGTCCATGCTGGCTTCCCTCAATTAAACTACACTTATCCAAATGACTGTTAATTCGGTCCCAGATAGTCATTTCTAAAGCTTTCCCACCAAGGTTAAACTGACTGGCTTGCAGTTACTGGGTTTATCCCTTCACCTTTTTGAACAGACATGCAACATTTGCAATTCTCCAGTTCTATGGCACCACTCCTGTATCCAAGGAGGATTAGATGACCAGGACCTCTGCATTCTCAGATGCATCCTATCCAGTCCTGGTGACTTTACAACTTTAAGTACAGCCAGCTTCCTAATGCCTCCTCTATCAATTTTTAGCCCATCCAGTAGTTCAACTACCTCCTCTTTCACTATGCCTTCACCAAGGAAGAATATGCTGTCAAAGACAAAATGTAAAAGTACTCATTTAGTACTTCAGTCATGCATTCAGCCTCCATGCATAAATCCCCTTCTTGGTCCCTAATCAGCCCCACCCCTCCTCTTGCTACCCATGTCTATAGCAGATTTTTAAATTCCATTTCATACTAGCTGCCAGTCTCATACTCTCTTGCCTCATTTTATTTTTCACTGCTCCTCTGAACTTTCTATATTCAGCTTGCTTCTCACTTGTATCAACCTGACATCTGTCATACACACCTCTTCTGTTTCATCAAAGGAGCTCTGGCTTTGGTTGCCTTACTTTTTACCCAGCATGGGAATTTACTGCAACTCTACCCGAACCAGCTCCTTAAAAAGGCAGCTGACTGTTCGGTTACAGTTTTGCCTGCCATCTTGGAATCCATTTTGCACACACAGATCTGTTCAACCCACTAAAATTGGCCCTCATCCAATCAAGTTTTTTCTCTAGATTTCTCCTCGTCCTTTTTGCACAGCTAATCTAAACCTTAATACCATGATCATTGTCCCCTAAAAGATCCCCTACTGGTACTTGATCCACTTCATTCCCTAGAACCAGAACAATCATTGTCTTATTGGGCTGGAAATTCTCCTGGACATTTTGGCAACTTTGCCCCTGTCATAGGAACATAGAAGCAGGAGTAGGCCATTCAGCCCATCAAACCTGCTCCACCATTCAATACGATCATGGCTAATGATCCACTTCAATGCCTCCCCCCCCCCCCTCCCTCACACTATCCTCATATCCCCAGATGTCATTTGTATTTAGAAATAGGTCAATCTCAGTTTTCAACATACTCAATGAGTGAGCTTCCTCAGCCCTCAGATAGAGAATTCCAAAGATTCACAACCCTCTGAATAAAGAAGTTTCTCCTCATCTCTGTCCCAAGTGGCTTCCCCCTTACTTGCAAATTATGTCCCCTGGTTCTAGACTCCCCAACCAGGGGAAACATCTTACCTGCATCTACCCTGTATATCCCTTTATGTATTTTGTAGGTTTCAATAAGATCACCTCTCATTCTTGGAAACTCTGGAGAATACAGGCCCAGTTTCCCCAATCTCTCTTCATAGGACAGTCCCAGCAGCCTGGGAATAAGTCTGGTGAACCTTCACTGCACTCCCTCTATGGCAATAATATCCTTTATACAATTGTCTTAAAATATACTGGGATAATAGAAGTCCCCCATTATTCCTACTTTATAGCTTTTGCACCTCTAATTTCTCCCTCTACATCTCTTCCACTAGTTGGTGTCCTCCAGAATACACCTAGTATAATGCCACCCATTTTGTTTCTCAACTAACCAAATGGATTCTCTGACCCCTCCCAGACATCATCTTTCTCCAGAACTGTAATATTCTCCTAAAATCAATACTGTCACTCCTCCTACTTTCTTTCCCTATCTTTCCCGAACACCAAATATCCAGGAATATTTAGTATAGAGTCCTGTCCTTTTGAGCTAGATCTCAGTTATCACCATGACATCTTATTCCTATGTGGTTATCTGAACCTGCAACTCACCAATTTACCATGTGTTGTGTTTACATACATGCACTAAACACAATTTAAACCTTCTTGCACTTTTAGTTTGACACCACCCTCTCCACCTAAATACTTTATTTCTTATTCTGGTGCCACTTCTCTCTCCCAATCCTCTATGCACTTGTTTCTCATTTTTAACACCACACCCTGGTTCCTATCCCACTGCCAAGTTAATGCTATTGGTGAGGGTTTAAACTAACAAACCACCCCTTGAGGACATGGTTCCTGGCTCTGTTGAGGTGCAACCTACCTGGGCTGTATAGGTCCCAACAAACTAAAATACTCCTTCCTGCACCATCTGTCCAGCTACATTCATCTGCTCCATCCTCCTAGCTCTATACTCACTACTGCGTGACACCAGGAGCAATCAGGAAATTGCTACCTTTGTGGTCTTTATTAGCCTTCCTCCTAGTTCCCTAAAATCTGCCTGCAGGACCTCATCCCTCTTTCCACCTGGTCATTGGTAGAGTTATGGACCACGGCCTTTGATTGTTTGCCCTCCCCTTAACCTGCTTCAAAATGCTCTACAGCATCCTCCACCCCAACACAAGGAAGGCAACATATCATCTTGGAGTTATGTCTGTACACATAGAAACATCTGTTCCCCTAATACTATTGTTTTCCCAATCTTCCTCCTGTCCCCTGCTGTACTGTCTGGCAGTCACCCATTCCCCCTCTGCCTGCACTCAAACTGTAGCATGACCACTTCCTGAAGTGTACAATCCCCAAATCAGTTAGTACTGTGGGGTGAGTCAGGAGGGGAGGGGGAGGAGTGAAAGAGGAGAATAATCAATACTAAAAATTTGTTAAATGGGAAAAGTCCTCCCTTACCTACACTAACTTTTTGTTTAAAGCACTAAGAAGTCCTTGTGTCAAAAGATGCACATCAAACCGTTCATGATAGATGCTTCTATTCAACCTCAGATAAATTGACAGCTCTTTATTCAAAATCTTCTTGGGCTTAACTATATACTCTAGACTTCTTGAGTTCACCTAGAGTTCAGTTTCTGAAATTGGCACTATAAATTCTTGTGCTAGCATAGGACATCAAATGTATTGCTCACTTACTAACTTTGTATCAAGTCTATGAAAGATAATTTCCAGAATTTTTCAGATTATTGCATGGTGCAATAAATGCATGCTAAAGATATACATTAACCCTTTGTGGACAGATCATTTCCCTCCTAGCATTTGTACAATCAGTAACTTGGTGTGCCTCGCATCCATGTAATTATTTTAATTGTAAAAATATCTGTGTAAACCTGAGTGCAAGTGTGGTATTAGACACAAGGTGATAAACATTCTATTTCATCTCTAGTGAGTTACATTATAATTAAAGTTAATTATTCCTGTGGCATGCTATCCCACACACAAGATGCACAAAGGAGTAGGTTTTGATTCATTGGAGACTGTCCGTTAACAGAAACTGCATAACTGCATTTCTTCCGTGGTTCTACTTCAGTGTTGGGAGAAAGCCTAAAATTATAACTCTTCTGTGGAATTTGCCAAGGATGAGCAACATGACAATGCTTTTTTTTTTAAATTAGAGTTGCTACTGGAGTCCTTAACCTTGAAGCAGTCATTAATATTAACATTAAAATTCCATTCATAACTTTTTTTTTATTTCATGGGATGTGGGCGACGCTGGCCAGGCCAGCATTTATTGCCCATCCCTAATTGCCCTCGAGAAGGTGGTGGTGAGCTGCCTTCTTGAACCGCTGCAGTCCATTTGGTGTAGGTACACCCACAGTGCTGTTAGGAAGGGAGTTCCAGGATTTTGACCCAGCGACTGAAGGAACAGCGATATAGTTCCAAGTCAGGATGGTGTGTGACTTGGAGGGGGAACTTGCAGGTGGTGGTGTTCCCATGCATTTGCTGCCCTTGTCCTTCTAGTTGGTAGAGGTTGCGGGTTTGGAAAGTGCTGTTTAAAGGAGCCTTGGTGCATTGTTGCAGTGCATTTTGTAGATGGGGTGCCAATCCAGCAGGCTGCTTTGTCCTGGATGGTGTTGAGCTTCTTGAGTGTTGTTGGAGCTGCACCCATCCAGGCAAGTGGAGAGTATTCCATCACACTCCTGACTTGTAGATGGTGGACAGGCTTTGGGGAGTCAGGTGGTGAGTTACTTGCCTCAGGATTCCTAGCCTCTGACCTGCTCTTGTAGCCATGGTATTTATATGGCTACTCCAGTTCAGTTTCTGGTCAATTCAAGTACAATTTTTGAAGAATGCAGTCAGTACAGTATCTATTAGCCATTTATTTATTACTTTCAATGTGCAGCATCCAAGGAACATATTACAACTGAGAATGCATTCTTTACACACTGCCTTCTCCCACATTCATACCAATAGCTTACTAAACAGTATCTTAATTTTAAAATTGAAATAATCAAGCAAACTGGTTGAAACTAGCAAAACTTTGAGCACATTTGAAATGTTTGACATTGGTCAACATGCTCGTTCTACCCGCTGTCAATGGACTTTATTACAGTATTGTAAGAACACAGAGCTCCATTTTCTTGGTCATCCCCAAAGTAGGAAGTACATCCCTGGAAAAGCAGTAGAATTCATCTGTATTTGAGTAGTTCTAAAATCTTAGTGGGCTATTCCTCAGCAAATCTCCAATATTTTCATTGCAAATATTACTGCAGAATATTTCAAAAAATCAAATTTCTCCTGGTATTCACAAACACCAGGAGCATTAAATGTTGGAATTGATTTAAAAATAGGTTGAAAACATATTATTCCTTTTATGACAAAGGCAGCCTGTAAACTCAAATCAGATTCTCAAATAAGTACAGCTATGAAGAGTGTTTAAGGCAAGTGGCAACCAAGAACCATCAGTAGCCATGCCAATTAAGAACCTCGCCTCCCCCTACTGGCTCCACAACATTTGTTCAGAAATAATTAACTTGCAATTGCAGTTAAGAACATAGAAACCAATAAAAGGGTTCGATAAGGTTTAAGAGAAAAATTCTGCAAGTGTTAATGACCTACCTGTACTACCTCCTTTACCAAACTTTTATCAGTGCTGACTTTGGCTCTCTTCAGTACCGAGACTTGATCTCCAATCCAGGTGATCAGAGCAAACTTGGCACGTTTGCTCATGGCATCTCCAGTGATGATCCGATGATAGCCAAATAATATACAGTCATCTGCCAATCAGAATGGCAGTGAATTAGAACAATTTTGAATATAAACACTCAGGTCATTCAACATTTGCCAGGGTGTTTTCTCTGTAGATGCTGAGTGTTGCACGTTCACTTCTAGATTTCCAGCATCTGAAGTTTTTTTTAAAAAAACAGAAGGGGAAGAGGCAAGATGTACTCAGTAATAAATCAGACCCTGTATCTAATCCAGAGATGAAGTGCAGTGTACTTCTTTCAATTAAAGAAGAATTCTGGTATATATCTAAATAAAGGCAAACTCCTTTAAAAGTGAAAGGGTAAAGAGCTGTGTCCTAATATGACTGACAAGTTTAAGCTACTCCTTGGAAGCATTACAGATAGTGTGCCAACAAGCAACACAATAGGATGGTAGGACATGGTTTTAAATGCTCAATTCCCAAAAGGGAGGAGAAACTCCCTTCATCTCCCCTACTGCTCAAAAAGCAATGACAGAGCCTCACCTTTTCCTCCCCCAACCCAACTGTGATGGTGGAACCACACCCACATGATGGGTGGGAACAAGGAAAGTCGCGCACAAGAGGTAAAAAAGCAAGGAAACAAAAATCAAGAAAATTCTCAACCAATTTTTGGGACGAACACTACACATCTAATAGTGGACAGATTGAATATCTAAACTTCGCAATTCTTAAGTGAGAATTAATCAAATACAAAAATCTGTTAGATCTTTGTCAAGATAAAAGATTTCCAGATTAAAAGTGGAGGTCTTATTAAAATAACCCCAAAGTTTTCTTTAAACAAAATGGTTCCCTCTTTAGGTAATTGAAATTGCCCAAAAACGATACTTAAAATCAAGCCTAACGTTTACAATAGTAACACTGCAGCTAAACTATTTCAGGTTAGCAAAATATTAAAATCGCTGTTCGAAATAGAGATTGAAGTCGGTTACTATTTGAAATGTTTTACAGCTTTTTAAATCTAACAGATTTGAAATATTTGTGGGCGAACGGTCGATATTTAGCGTTTATAGTCTACAGAAATAGGGGAACAAAATAAGCAGTGAACGCTTCAGTTTCGCAGTTGAGTGCCACACCTTAAAAAAAAGTTAAATTTTATTGCAAGCTTTAAGCTTGTAGGAATCATTAAATAAAATCACTTACAAAACCCCCAACTGAATACACAGATTGAGTTTCAGGTAGTTTTTAAATGCTGTCCAGCAACCCAATCAATCTGGTAGTTTAGATCTGCCCGTTTAGGGAAAACGTTCGTGCCCCCTCCAATTGGTAAGTTAAAACTGAATATAGACTAGTTCCACTAACTACAATTCAATTCACCTAGTTTCTTTTGGTTGGATTAACATTGCGGAAAAGTGAGCCATCAATAGATTAATAGCAAATATCAAAAAAAACACAATGGCCATTTCTATGGGGTAATGCGGTACTCCAAACGCTGTCTAACCAGAGTCTTATACATCGGTACCCTTCTTATAAGGAATCCGCACACAACGAGGTGGTCTGTCAGAGTGTAGTGTCTTTGTGGGCTAAGCAAGGTGGGCTTTTGATCCTTCCACTAGATAGGTGCTGTAGACACCAAACAATAGTAGATAAAACAAATGGCGTGTAGTCATAAAATCCCCAAATCTTACCTGAGCAATGATGTCTAAAGTCTTCGTACTCTGTGCCTTGTGAATCAGGAACAATAAGGTGTCCTTCGTATTTAAAAATAACCCTGGAAGGGAGACAGGCACACAATGTAGATAGATATACAGTTAGATCTAAAAGGGTGAAGTTTGCATTATTACAAGTGAGGAAACTGAGGCTGAAACGAACCAATTGACATCATTGTTATCATCCCGGACGAGGTTATACGACTCTCTGCACGCATCCTTATCAATCTTCGTAGCCATTTGAGCGATAGGTGAATCAGCTGGCAAACTTCTGTGCAATAAATCCCTGATCCGAGAATCAATGGGCGAACGAGAGAACGAAGACAAAAATAACGTTCTGCAATTTGCAGAAGGATTGTTGTTGGTGTTTTATTTCAGGTGGCACTGCAGGTTTAACAATAGCTGATAACAGAGCTCGGACATAGGTTAGCAAGCACCCGCTACGAGGCTGCAGATAAATGCAAGTAGCGTTAGCGGATGCATTTCAGCCCCTTTTTACCGGCTTTGGGCGTTGGTGATGTCGTATTTCCGTCTGTCGTGATTAACTCACTTTGCCTCCTTAAGGCTGATGTCTGAAGTGACCGCTAAAAATGATTGTCTCCCCCTGTTGGAATTCAGCAGGGAGAATGCGGGTTTCCAGTAAACGGCTGTCGATTGATCAAATGTTCAGGCTGCAGGCTGGTCAGCCAAGTGATTTTTTTTGTCCCCAGTTTTCTAGCATTTTGTTTCTTTCTGCCCTAAAGGTGTTAACTAATGTTTGATAATAGATCCATGGGTGCCAGCTGTTCTTTGGTACCTGATCCAAGTGGCAATTTGCATTGCATGAACCTGGATAAGGCAGGCCACTCAGCCCCTCCAGCCTGTTCTGCAATTCATTTGGATAATAGTTGATCTGTATTGTACTCCCCATTTACCAGCCTTGGTTCCACAGCCCTTGAGAACCTTACTGAACAAAAATATATCAATCTCAGTTTTGAAATGTTCAATGACCTAGCCTCAACAGTTTTTCTCAGGGAGAGAATTGCTGATTTCCACTACCATGGAACATTATGAAGGAGTTATTGAAAATGGAGAAGCCCCGAATGATTGGGACCAAGTGCCTATTTTCAAAAGACAGGCAACTGTATGAATACTACATAAAATAATGCATAGAATCATAGAATGATACAGCACAGAATGCGGCCATTCAGTCCATTGCACCTGTGCCAGCCCTTTGGTAGATTTATCCAAATAATTCCACGCCCCTGCTCTTTCTCCATAGCCCTGTAATTTTTTTTTTCCATTCATGTATTTATCTAATTCCCTTTTGAATGTTACTATTGTATCTGCTTCCACCACACTTGCTGTATCTGCATACTAACTTCTTGTGATTCATGTACCAGGACACCCAGATTCCTCTGCACCACAGAGTTCTGCAGTTTCTCTTCATTTAAATAATATTCTGCTTTTCTATTCTTCCTGCCAAAATGGACAAGTTCGCATTTTCCCACATTATAATCCATCTGCCAATTTTTTGTCCACTCACTTAACCAATCTATATCCCTTTGTTGACTCTTATGTCTTCTTCACAACTTACCTTCTGACCTATCTTTGTGTCATCTGCAAATTTAGCTACAATACATTTGATCCCTTCATCAAAGTAATTGATGTAGATGATAAATATTTGAGGTCCCAGCATTGATCCCTGTGGCACTCCACTAGTCACATCTGCCAACCCAAAAATGACCCATTCCTTCACTGTTGCTGAGTCAAAATCCTGGAACTCCCTCCTTAGCAGCATAAGGAGCGGCGATATAGTTCCAAGTCAGGATGGTGTATGGCTTGGAAGGGTACTTGCAGGTCGTGGTGTTCTTATGTGTCTGCTGCCCTTGTTCTTTTAGTTGGTAAAGATCGCAGATTTGGAATGTGCTATCAAAGGAGGCTTGGCTAGTTGCTGCAGTGCATCTTGTGCCATGGTATGCACTGCTGCCACTGAATGTCTGTGGCGGAGGTGAAGTGGATTGTAATCCTTGCCCCTTTTTGGGATCATCCCAGATCAGGTGGACTCCCCAGATGATCACTCTCACTTAAGGTTGAGAAAGACAGATCTCACAGACACTTGAATGGGTCTGAAGAACTGATGTAACTCCCCCAAAGGAAAGGAATCAGCAGAAGATGTTACCGTTCTCCAGGTAGGCTTTTTAACAAGTTTTAGCCACATTATAACAACCCAGATATTATAAGGGTCTGGGGATCTCTCCTCAATAATCTACCCATCTACGAAATAAGAGTACAGAGATCAGTTCTCGAGTTGAAATACAGAAGACTATATGAGACAATATATTTTCTAAATTATATAGAATTTTATTAAAGAACCGAACATGTAATTCACACTTTGATGCATAAAACAATCGCAACATTGATAGTTCTAGGAAACAAAGAGAGTACAATCTTATTCCTAGTAGAAAATCCAAGTTTTAAGATGAAGTAATGTTACAGTAAAATGTTTCAGATATCCATCAGTATTTAAAGCAGCATTTACCTTAAATTCCCGAGTAGAAAGCTACAGAGTTTAAAGAGATACATCTATCCCAATTAAAGGGAGAACTATCATGGCTGCACTAGGTAGTTTGTACCTTCACCATGAGAAAGGCTGGAATGAATCCAACAATTCTAAAGATCCACTTTGTGGTTCCAATATTTATATTGTTTCTAAGCTGCATATCTAGTTTCTTTACATATGAGGGTGTTACCTCTCTTGCAAGTAGGTTTGTCCCCTTTTATTTCCCAAATAAGGCTGTATAACTGTTAATTTCTGGTTACGATCCACCTTCTTTGATTTCTAAGAAAAGCTAGGCCAACAGCAAGTTGGGAGCCTTTCATGGTGGTCAATTCCCTTAGTCACCTAACTGTGCTTCAAGATTATAATTCAGTTTCTTGGGTTTGGTCAGTTTTTACAAAATTTCAGTTGGCTGTGGTTTAGAACTGTCCCCATAAGACTATATTATCAATTATTACACTTCTATCACCTTCCCACCCTTTGTCCTTTTTGGATTTCTGGGGGTGACTAGGAAAGGTTTTCCCCTGGGAAACTGACTTGTATATTAGAGCAAACTCATCAGCCAGGACTGTGGCTTGCTGGGCTTTATGAAATTTTTGTTCCTCTACATGTGTTTTTATGGAGAGTGGCAGAGAGTTTTTAAATTCCTCTAGCAAAATTACCTCTCTGGGATTTTCATAGCTGGGCTGCACTTTAAGAGCCCTCAGCCACTGGTCAAAAGCCAATGGCTTACTTCCCTCAAACTCCAGGTAAGTTTGATCAGTTTGCTTCTTGAGGGTTTGAAACTTCTGGTGATAGGCTTCCGGTACTCGCTCATATGCCCCGAGGATAGCGTTTTTTTGTCAGTTCATAATTTGATGAGCTCTCATCTGGCAACAGGGAATAAACCTCATGGGCTTTTCCTGTTAACTTGCTTTGTAATCGAAGAGTCCAAGTCTCAGCTGGCCACTTTAACTGCTTGCTCGTTTTTCAAAAGATACAAAAAATGCTTCCACATCTCCCTCATTGAATTTTGGGATTAGTTGAGTAAATATTAACAATTCAGTACCCAGCCCTGAATTATGATCCTCCATATTGGCCATGCTTTCACTGGGGTTACTCTGTCACCCATTAGTTAACTCGAGCTGCCTCAGCTCTCTCCTTATATTCCTTTTGAAAGGTTCTTTCTTTCTCTCTCTCCTGCCTTGCTTTATCTCTCTCCTCTCTCTCATTTTCTTCACGTTCCTTCTGGAAGGTTATATCTTTTTCTCTCTCCTCTCTGTCACCTTCTCTTTCTCTTTCCCTGTCTTCTAATTCAAGTTTCATCTGATCCAATTGTATCTTTGCTCGCAATATCCTGTCAGAGTCTATTTCTAACCCTGTTACTGCTTTTTCAGATTCAAGGGAAAAATGGTTGGCCACTAGTCTCAGGAGTTCAGACTTTCTAGCCTTGGCAGGGACAGTGATCCCACACTGCTCAGCCATTTTTCTCAACTCTTCCCTAGACAGTGCTCTTAAATTATCCCAAGTTACTTCACCCTGGCTTGGGGAGTTACTGGCTTCAGTCACAGACATGTTAGTATTCTAGCACACACAACCACAAGAAAATCTGTATTGAAATCTTTTCTCTTTTTGTTTGGGATCAATTTGACTTCCCAGTTCCAATTTCTCGTTTGTCTGTGGGTCGGATCCGGACGCTAGCCCCCAAATTTCTGTTATGACCAGTTCAGAAACGGGACTAGGGGTTCCCTCTCAGCCTTTTCCTGGTTTGACCGTAATAGGGTTTAATTTTTAAAACACCATGTTTTAGCTTCCCCTCAGTGAATCCTTGTTTACTGCTCTCCAATTGTAATGACAAAGAAATCAAACAGACAGGTTTTCTTAGATCTAAACAAGAAAGGTGTAAGTTTATTAGCCTTAAAACTCTAAATTGGTCAAAACTACTAAAAAATAGGCAACATGACCACGCTAGCATGCATACGTGATAAACACACACGCAGATAGAGACAGAAAAGGAGAAAGAATCTAGAGGAAGGATTTGAAGCAATAGCTGGAGTTCATTTACTGTCTTTTGAGTTTGATGTAAAGTCTTTGATTGCAGTTCAATCGTGCCATCTCGTTGGGCCTGGTGGGTCCCTGTCTTTGCATGAGAGGGAGAGAGAGAGAGGCCTTCCTTCTCTGTTGTCTTTAAATTGCAGTCTGACTCAAACTGATCTGTGAACATAATTCCAAACCCAACCTAGGCCAGCAGGTTAGTCATGTGAACAGCTTTTTTTATTAACAAACTCTCCTGTGTTTTTGTGGATTCTCCATCTTAGCAGAAATCCTCACTGGCAAGGTGGGTGGTACGCGGCAGGGGGGAATGGAATATTGGCTTTTTTCACATTCAGTGTCTGGTGATCAAAATCCATTTGGGTTAATTGGATCAGGGAGCAGTTCCATTGTCTTCTCCAGGCAACTGTCTCTTAGAATGCAAATGTTTCCAGCCACTGCTGAGATCTCTTTAAACAAGCCATCTTTTCAGTCCAGCAACAGTTTAAAATTAATGTTTCATATGACAAAATTAATATGCCTCATTCTTGGTAGGTGGCGTTTTCATGACATAGGTATGAAGGGAGAACTGCTTAAGGTACATTGGATAAATAGACTAAAAGATATGGTGGTAAATAAACAGTGGGGAACCTTTAAAGAAACAATTCAAAATGTTCAATAAAAATACACTCCATTGCAAAACAAAACCTCAGCAAGAAAGACCCATATGTGGCTCACTCAGGAAGTTAAGGGTGTTGTTAGATGAAAAGAGGCTTACAATGTTGCAAAAAACAGTAGCAAGTCTGTGGATTGGGAGTGTTTTAGAAACCAGCAAAGTGCCACCAAACAGTTGATAAAAAGGAAAAATAGAGAGTAAACTAGCCAGTAATATAAAAAACAGTTTGTAGGAGTTTTTATAGGTATATAAAAAGGAAGAGAGTAGCTAAAGTGAACATTGGTCCTTTAGAAGTAAACAGAAGAGAAATTATGATGGAGAATGAAAAAATGGCACAGGCATTTGTCACGAACACATGTCATTACAAATGATGATTTTTTAATCCACTGGCTGGAAACCTGAATAAAATTTTTTTTAAAGATGACTGCTAGAAGCTAAAATGGCCACTGAAATTTGGTTCAAAATCCCCTACAATCCAATGCATCGAGAAGGAGTCAAATTATCTGGCCAGTCCCCTCTAGAACAATGACTTGGGAAGTTTGGAGTGCATTGCCTGGCCAGTCCCCATTAATAAGACATTTAAAGGCAAACACTTGAGATATTAAACTGGTGGAGACAAACCACTCAAAGGTAATCACTTGAACAATGGGACCCTGATTTAGAGAAAGGAATTCCTAGACATTAACTAATTAAGTTGCAAGAGGAAATACACACTGAGCCATCATGTGACAGGCCCACCATCTGTGTGTTTTGAACTGGGTTTTCTCTCTCTGCAGCAGACAAGCAACAGGACACAGATCTGAAGAGACCCAAGGGGGTCACCCTCTCTCTCTCCTCAGTCCACCTGGCAAGTTTCAAATCCTACCTGCTGGCCGTAACCACCTAAGCCTATCACTGTGACAGACAGAGACCCCATGAATGATCTCATCCACATTGCTGTTACCAGGAGGACCACATAACCTGCTGACCACACCTGCAAGCCAGAAGCCTCAGGACCACTGAGTACAACCGGAAAACAACTGAGTCACCAAACTCCATAGACTGTATACCCCTTTTTATTTCTCCAGCTCTAATCCAACCAATCAATTCTTCCCCATTCTGCAACCTATTTATGTGTGTGTGTCAACCTCGACTGTGTGTGTACGTGTTTGTGTGAAAGTTGGAGCATAGTTTATTATTTTACTTAGATTGGTTTAAGTACAATAAAGCTAACCTCTTTCTTTGTTAAACTCAAGAAAATCTGTCTGATTGGCTCTTTTATGATCATAGCAAGTATGTAATCAGACACTCACTGAATTGGCAAGTACATCCACTTTAAAAAAGAAATAAACCCTGTTGCGGTCAAACAAGGAGAGAGACAAGAGGGGCGCCTTCGACCCCTCCTCACCTAATCGTAACACATTGAACAAATATTTTGTGTCTGTCTTCACAGTAGAAGACACAAGTTTCATACCAGAAATAGATGGTAACCTAGAGGATAAAAAGAGTGAGGAAATTAATATTAGCAGAGAAAAAGTATTGGAGAAACTTAAGGGATTAAAACCCAACAAATCGCTGGAACCTAATGGCCTACACCCTAGCGTTATATAAGAGATAGATGCAGAGATAATGGATGCTTTATCTATGATTTTCCAAAATTCCTTAGATTTTGGAAAAGTCCCATCAGATTGGAAGTTGGCAAATGTTACACTGCTTTTCAAGAAAGGAGGGAGGGAGAAAACAGTGAACTGCAAGTCAGTTAGCCTAACATCAGTCATTGGGAAAATACTGGAATCTATTATTAAGGAAGTCTTAACAATGCACTTAGAAAAGCACCATATGATTCGAACAAGTGAATATGGTTTTACTAAAGGGAAATGCTGTTTGACAAATTTATTAGAGTTTTTTGAGAATGTAACTAGTTGGGTAGATAAAGGCAAAATAGCAGATGTAGTAATCCTAGATTCCCAAAAGGCATTCGATAAGGTGCCTCACAAAAACAGGCAAGATAAGGGCTCATGGAGTTGGGGTAAGATATTAGCATGGATAGAGGATCGGTTAACAGACAGGAAGCAAAGAGTGGACATAAATGGGGCTTTTTCAAGTTGGCAGGCAGTGAATTGTGGAGTGCTGCCAGGAAAAGTGTAGGATCAGCGATTTACAATCTTTATTAATGACTCGGGTGAAGTAACAGAGAGTAATGTATCTAAGTCTGCTGATGAAACAAAGGTAGGTGGAAAGTTAAGCTGTGGGGAGGACACAGAGCAGCTGAAAAGAGATACAGATAGGTTAACTGACTGGGCTACAAGATGGCTGATGGAGTATAATGTAGGAAAGTGTGAAGTTATTCACTTTGGTTATAAGAATAGAAAAGCAAAATTTTTTTTCAAGGTGTGGAACTTGTAATTTGATGTTCAAAGAGACTTGGGTGTGCTGGTATAACGAACGCAGAAAGCTAGCATAAAGGTACAGCAAGCAATTAGGAAGGGAAATGTCATGTTGGCCGTTATTGCTAGGGGGTTGGAGTACAGGAAGAAATAAGCCTTGCTACAATTTGTACAGGGTTTTTGGTGAGACCACATCTGGAGTACTGTGTGCAGTTTTGGTCCCCGTATTTAAGAAAGGTTATACTGGCATTGGAGGCAGTTCAAAAGAGATTCACTCGGCTGATGCCTGGGATGAAGGGGTTGACTCATCAAGAACGGCTAAACAGATTAGGCCTTTATTCATTAGAGTTTAGAAGAATGAGGGGTGATCTTATTGAAACGTACAAGATTCTGAGGGGGCTTGACAGGGTAGAAGTTGAGAAGATGTTTCCACTAGTGGAGGAATCTCGAACCAGGGGACATAGTTACAGAATAAGGGACACTCATTTAAAACTGAGATGCGAAGGAATTTCTTCTCTCAGAGGGTAGTGAATGTCTGGAATTCTCTACCCCAGAAAGTTGTGGAGGCTAGATCACTGAAAGTATTTAAAGATACATTTTTGAAACATCGGGGAGTTGAGCGCTATGAGAAGCTGGCATGAAAGAGGAGTTGAGGTCTGGGCCAGATCAGCCATGATCTTATTGAATGGCAGGGCAGGCTTGAGGGGCCAAATGGCCTACTTCTGCTCCTATTTCTTGTGTTCTTATGTTTTGGTTTCCACAGTTAAGAAAGGAGGCGGTTCAGTGAAGGTTCACTAAATTGGTCCCTGGGTTGATGGGGTTGGCCTATAATGAGAGGCTGAGTAAATTGCGCCGATACTCTCTGGAGTTTAGAAGAGTGAGAGGCCATCTCATGGAAACATACAAGATTCTCAAGGGGTTTTTTTAAATTCGTTCGGGGGATGTGGGCATTGCTGGCTAGGCCAGCATTTATTGCCCATCCATAATTGCCCTTGAGAAGGTGGTGCCTTCTTGAACCGCTGCAGTCCTTGGGGTGTAAGTACACCAACAGCTGTTGGGAAAGGAGTTCCAGGGTTTTGATCCAGCAACAATGAAGGAACAGTGATATAGTTCCAAGTCAGGATGGTGTGTGGCTTGGAGGGGAACTTGTAGGTGACAGTGTTCCCATCTGCTGCCCTTGTTCTTCTTGGTGATAGAGGTTGCTGGTTTGGAAGGTGCTGTCAAAGGAGACTTGGTGAGTTGCTGCAGTGCATCTTGTATATGGTATACACTGCTGCCACTGTGCGGCGGTGGTGGAGGGAGTGAATGTTGAAGGTGGTGGATGGGATGCCCATCGAGCAGGCTGATTTGTCCTGGTTGGTGTCGAGCTTTGTGAGAGTTGTTGGAGCTTCACCCATCCAGGCAAGTGGAGAGTATTCCATCACACTCCTGACTTGTGCCTTGTAGATGGTGGACAGGCTTTGGGGAGACAGGAGGTGAGTTACTCGCCACAGAATTCCTAGCCTCTGGCTTGCGCTTGTAGCCACAGCATTTATGTGGCTGATCCAGTACAGTTTTTGGTCAAAGTTGACCCCCCGGATGTTGATAATGGGGATTTCAGCGATAGTAATGCCATTGAATGTCAAGGGGAGATGGTAAGATGCTCTCCTGTTGGAGATGGTCATTGCCTGGCACTTGTGTGGCACGAATGTTACTTGCCACTTATCAGCTCAAGCCTGGATATTGTCCAGGTCTTGCTGCATTTCTGCATGGACTGCTTCATTAACTGAGGAGTTGCGAATGGTGCTGCACATTGTGGAATCATCAGCGAACATCCCCACTTCTGACCTTATGATGGAGAGAAGGTCATTGATGAAGCAGCTGAAGATGGTTGGGCCTAGGACACTACCCTGAGGAACTCCTGTAGTGATGTCCTGTGACTGAGATGATTGAACTCCGACAAACACAACCATCATCTTTTGTGCTAGATATGACTCCAACCAACGGAGAGATTTCCACCAATTCCCATTGACTCCAGTTTTGCTAGGCACCTTGATGCCATAATCGGTCAAATGCTGCCTTGATGTCAAGGGCAGTCACTCTCACCTCATCTCTGGAGTTCAGCTCTTTTGTCCATGCTTGGACCAAGGCTAAATGAGGTCAGGAGCTGAGTGCCCTGTCGCAACCCAAACTGAGCGTCAGTGAGCAGGTTATTGCTGAACAAGTGCCGCTTGATAACACTGTTAACAACCCCTTCCATCGTTTTTCTGATGATCAGGAGTAGACCGATGGGGCGGTATTGACCAGGATTGATTTGTCCTGCTTTCTGTGCATAGGACATACCTGGGCAATTTTCCATATTGCCGGATAGATGCCAGTGTTGTAGCTGTACTGGAACAGCTTGGCTAGCGGCATGTCTAGTCCTGGAGCACAAGTCTTCGGTACTATTGCCGGAATGTTGTCAGGGCCCATAGCCATTGCAGTATCCAGTGCTTTTAGTCGTTTCAAGATATTACGTGGAGTGAATCGGATTGGCTAAAGACTGGCATCTGTGATGCTGGGGACAGCAGGAGGAAGCCGAGATAGATCACCCGCTCGACACTTCTGGCTGAAGATGGATGCAAATGCTTCATTCTTGTCTTTTGCACTGGTGTGCTGGGCTCCCCCATCATTGAGGATGGGGATATTTGTGGAGCCTCCTCCTCCTTTCAGTTGTTTCATTGCCCACCACCATTCACGGCTGGATGTGGCAGGACTGCAGAGCTTAGATCTGATCCGTTGGTTGTGGGATCACTTAGCCCTGTCTAATGCATGCTGCTGCCGCTGTTTGGCATACAAGTAGTCCTGTGTTATAGCTTCACCAGACTGGCACCCCATTTTGAGTTATGCCTGATGTTGCTCCTGGCATGCCCTCCTGCACTCTTCATTGAACCGGGGTTGGCCCCCCCCCCCGCCCCCCCACCCAGCTGGATGGTAATGGTAGAGTGCGGGATATGCTGGGCCATGAGGTTACAGATTGTCTTTGAATACAATTCTGCTGCTGCTGTTGGCACACAGCGCCTCATGGATGCCAAGTTTTGAGTTGTTATATCTGTTTGAAATCTATCCCATTTAGCACAGTTGTAGTGCCACACAACACGATGGTGGGTACCCACAGTGTGAAGATGGGACATTGTCTCCACAAGGACTGTGCGGTGGTCATTCCAACCAAGACTGTCATGGACAGATGTATCTGCACCAGGTAGATTGGTGAGGATAGGGTCAAGTAGGTTTTTCCCTCTTGTTGGTTCCCTCACCACCTGCACAGACACAGTCTAGCATCTATGTCCTTTAGGACTCGGCCAGCTCAGTCAGTAGTGGTGCTACCGAGCCACTCTTCATGATGGACATTGAAGCCCCCCAACCAGAGTACATTTTGTGCCCTTGCTACCCTAAGTACTTCTTCCAATTGGTGTTCAATCTGGAGAAGCACTGATTCACCAGCCGAGGGCTGGGGGTGGGGTGTGGGAGGGGGGGGTGTTCGGTGGTAATCGGCGGAGGTTTCCTTGCCCATGTTTGACCTGATGCCATGAGACTTCATGGGTTCTGGAGTCAATATTGAGGACTCCCAGGGCAACTCCGTCCCAAGTGTATACCACTGTGCTGCCACCTCTGGTGGTTCTGTCCTGCCGATGTCATTGTCGTTTCCGTTGCCTATGTCAACACCAGGTTCGTCCGTCCGGTTTCATTCCTCATTCTGAAGGGTTTGGATAGGGTAAACGTTGAGAGATTATTTCTGCTGGGTAGGGAATCTAAAACATGGGGGAACAGTCTCAAGAAAAGAGGCTGATCATTTAGGACTGAGATGAGGAGAAATTACTTCACTCAAAGGGTTGTGAATCTTTGGAATTCTCTACCCAAGATGGTTGTGGATGGTTCATCGTTGAATACATTTAAGGCTGGGATAGACAGATATTTGGTCTCTCAGGGAGTCAAGGGATATGGGGAGCAGGCAGGAAAGTGGAGTTTGAAGCCTCAGATCAACCATGAACATATTGAATGGTGGAGCAGGCTCAATGGGCCATATGGTCTACTCCTGCTCTTATTCCTTGTATTCATTCCAAATGGATCAATTATATAAACTTAAACTCCAGAACATTTGTCCCAGGCTCTGGAATACGAGTCCAATAACATTACCATTATGTTCGCCTGCATTATGTGCCCTGGAGTGATCTACAACCTCTATTTCAAATTCAGAACTGAGTCATGGCAAGGCCATTCCTGTTTTATTCTCCTAGTTTGTGATTTTATTTACCCCCCGCCCCCACCTTGGTTGATTGTTTTGCTGCACTCATCCTAATGCCTTTGTTTTTAAATATATCATTAAAAAGTGAGCGTTGGTCCTATAGAAAGTGAGTCTGGGGAATTAATAATGGATAATAAGGAGATGGCAGATGAATTGAACAGGAATTTTACATCGGACTTCACTATAGAGGATACAAGTAACATCCCAGAATTAGCTGTAAGTCAGGAAATTGAAGAGAGGGAGGAACTCAAGAAAATTACCATCACCAGGGAAGTGGTACTGAACAAATTGTTGGAGCTGCAGGCTGACAAGTCCCTGGGTCCTGATGGACTTCATCCTAGGGTGCTAAAAGAAATGGCTAGTGAGATAGTTGATGCGTAAGTTTTAGTTTCCCAACATTCCCTAGATTCGGGGAAGGTTCCGTTAGACTGGAAAATAGTGAATGTAACTCCTTCATTCAAAAAGTGGGGGAGACAGAAAGCAGAAAACTACAGGCCAGTTAGCTTAACATCTTTCTTAGGGAAAATGTTAGAAGCTATTATTAAAGACGGTATAGCAGGGCATTTAGAAAAATTCAAGGTAATCAGGCAGAGTCAACATGGTTTTGTGAAAGGGAAATCATGTTTAACCAGCTTATTGGAGTTCTTTCAGGGAGCTGTGGATGAAGGGGAACCGGTGGATGCGTTGTACTTAGATTTCCAGAAAGCATTTGATAAGGTGCCACATCAAAGATTATTGCAAAAAATAAAAGCTCATGGTGTGGGAGGTAACATATTGGCCTGGATAGAAGATTTGCTAGCTAACAGGAACCAGAGAGTAGGCATAAATGGGTCATTTTCTGGTTGGCAAAATGCTACGAGTGGTGTGCCACAGGGATCAGTGCTGGGGCCTCAACTTTTTACAATTTATATAAATGACTTAGATGAAGGGACCGAAGGTATGGTTGCTAAATTTGCTGATGACACAAAGATAGGTAGGAAAGTAGGCTGTGAAGAGGACATAAGGAGGCTACAAAGGG
This sequence comes from Heterodontus francisci, assembly GCF_036365525.1. Classification (NCBI taxonomy): domain Eukaryota; kingdom Metazoa; phylum Chordata; class Chondrichthyes; order Heterodontiformes; family Heterodontidae; genus Heterodontus; species Heterodontus francisci. Next base: position 23,148,169 of record NC_090387.1, on the reverse strand, counting down.
ATATAGATAGGATATGTGAGTGGGCAAAAATCTGGCAGATGGAGTATAATGTGGGAAAATGCAAAGATGTCCATTGTGGCAGGAAGAATAACAAAGTAGCATATTGGAAATGGTGAAAAATTGCAAAGCTCTAAGATGCAGAGGGATCTGGGTGCCCTAGTGTATGAATCGCAAAAGGTTAGTATGCAGGTACAGCATATGATTAGGAAAGCTAATAGAATGTTATCGTTTTATCACGTGGGGAATACAAAAGTAGGAAGGTTTTGCATCAGCTATACAGGGCATTGGTGAGACCACATCTGGAGTACTGTGTACAGTATTGGTCTCCTTATTTAAGGATGTAAATGCATTAGAAGCAGTTCAAAGAAGGTTTACTAGACTGATACCTGGAATGGGCAGGCTATCTTATGAGAAAAGATTGGACAGGCTAGGCTTGTATCCGCTGGAATTTAGAAGAGTAAGAGGTGACTTGACTGAAACATATGAGATCCTGAGGGGTTTTGACAGGGTGGATGTGGAAAGGAGTCACTGTTTAAAAATAAGGGGTCACCCATTTAAGACAGAGATGAGAATTTTTTTTCTCAGAGGGTTGTGAGTCTTTGGAACACTCTTCCTCAAAAGGTGGTGGAAGCAGAGTCTTTGAATATTTTTAAGGTAGCTAGATTCTTGATAAGCAAGGAGGTGAAAGGTTATCCGGGATAGGTGGTAATGTGAAGAAATCAGTTCAGCCATGAACTTGTTGAACCGCAGAGTGGGGTCAAATGGCTTCCTCTTGCTCCTAACTCGTATGTTCGATTATTTCCTTGGGCCTGAAATGGTTTCAGATGGGCGTGGTTACGGCTTTAAGCGTTGCGGTGGCAACGGTAGGCGGAACCCCACTGGGATCAGACGATGTGTGATTGGCGGCTGGGACCCTGGACCGAACACAAACGCGTAATTCGATTGGACTTTTGCAAACGCCGATCAAATGACGTCAGCGGCCTTCCTCTTGGAGACAAGCAGTTGAAGAAATGCCGGTTGCAAACAATGTGCTGGTGGTTGTTAGTGTGAGTGAGTGCTCGGAGATACGATCAGCCATTTAAGCCCGGTAATTGCTGGCTCTTTTCTTTGCATTGTTTGTGATGGATAGTGTCGGACCGCAGCGGCTGTTGAGCAGCGGGATGGGGCGGCGCGGTGCGGCTTGGACTGAAAACTCGGCGCTCTGGGGCTCCTGCCAGTGGTGGCCGCTAGACGCATGCGCAGCACTGGGGAGACACAACACCCATTCCCCAGCTCTGCATTGTTGGTGGTGAAATAGGGAGAGCTTAGACACCCAATCCTTCCCACCATCCAAATAACAGCAAAATACTGCGGATTCCAGTTCTGATGAAAGATCACGGACCTGAAACGTTAACTTTGTTTCTCTCTGATCTGCTGAGTATTTCCCACACTTTCTGTTCTCATACCTTCCCTTGCCCCCACCTGCTGGCACCCAGTCTTTCCCACTGCCATCCTATAACATGCTATCAAAGGTTAGATGTTCACTTAATCCCTTTTATTTTTAAAATATTGCCCCTCTCTGCGCCCCCCCCCTTTCAAAAAAAGTCATCTCCCTGAAAATTTAGCACATTTGCAGTCAGTTCAATTACTAATGGTGCAATTGTGCTGCTTTTGCTGGGAGGGGAGCGGTGGGGTGAGTGGTGGTGGGTTGATAACTCCAATGAAATATGACTTTGAAAAATTTTCAAGGGGCTGGTTGAAACTCCTGACAGAATCATGATAAACGTGCACTGGGAGATTAAAATATTTAGGGAGAAGCTGGTAGGCAAATGTGGTAGCCACTTTGCATGTCTCAAAATTCCACAGATAGCAAGATTTGTTTTTATTAGAGGTGTTGGTTGTGGAAGGATTGTTGGCCAGGATGTTAGGATTCTTTGCTCTTGAAATACTATCATTAGATCTTTAATATCCATTTGCATAGGCAAATGGGGTTGTAATGTACCTAAAAACAGACATAGTGTCCTTTATGGCACAGAAGGAGGCCATTCAGCTCATCGAGTCCATGCCAGCTCTCCACTGTCAGCCCCACTCCCTGGCTCGATCCCTGTAGCCTTGAAGTTTTATTTCTCTCAGGTGGTCATCCAACTTCCTCACTTCAGTGATTGTGTCTGCTTCCACCACCCTTGTGGACAGCAAGTTCCAGGTCATTACCACCTACTGTGTTTTTAAAAAAAAGTGCTTCCTCATATTACCCCACAATTTGTTCCCACACATTTCAATCAGTGTCCCCTAGGCCTTGTACCATTTGTTAATGGGAACAGTTTTTCCTTGTCTAACTTATCTTTACACTTCTGCTCTAAGGAGAACAAGCCCAGCTTTTTGAACCTTGCCTTGTAACTAAAATCCTGCTTCCCTGGAACCATTCTGGTAAATCTCCTCTGCGCCTTCTCAAGGAGCCAAACATCCTTCCTGAAGTGTGGTGACCAGAACTGGATGCAATACTCTAGTTGAGGCCTAACCGGAGCTTTATAGAGGTTCAGCATAACTTCCCTGTTTTTGTATTCAACACCTCTATTTATGAAGCCCAAGATCTCGTATGCTTTACTCTCTCAAGATGTCCTGCCACCTTCAAAGATCTATGAACATAGATCTCTTTTCCAGCACACTCTTTTGAACTATGGCATTAAGTATATATTGCCTCTCCCTATCCCTTCTGCCAAAATGCATCACCTTACACTTGTCAGTATTAAATTCCGTCTGCCACCTGTGTACCCATTCTGCTAGCCTATCTATGGCCTGTTGCAGGCGGTTCATATCACCCTCGCTGTTTGCTGCGCCTCCAAGTTTGGTGTTGTCAACAAATTTTGAGATTCTACTTCATATTCCAAGTTTCAGGTATATAATATATATATATATAAATCAAAATAAGCAGTGGTCCCAGCAAACACCTCTGTCTACCATCCTCCAGTCTGAAAAGCAACCATTTACTACGACTGTTCACAATCTAAATTATTTGGATGTGGAGACCAAATGTAATATTTCCAGTTTTGTTGATGACATAAAACTAGGGGAATGTAAGTTGTGAGGAAGATGCAAGGAGGCTTCAAAGGGATTTAGACAGGCTAAGTGAATGGGAGAGAACATGAAAGATGGAATATAATGTGAATAAGTGTGAAATGATCCACTTTGGTAGAAAAAACAGAAAGGCAGAGTATTTGTTAAATGGTGAGAGGTTGGGAAGTGTTGATGACCATCGGGACCTGGGTGTCCTTGTTCATGAGTCACTAAAAGCTAGTATGCTGGTACAGCAAGCAATTAAGAAGACAAATGGTATGTTGGCCTTCATTGCAAGGGGATTTAAGTACAGGAGTAAAGATGTTTTGTTCCGCTTGATGGGCACCCCATCCACAAACATTCACTCCCTCCACCACCGACGCACAGTGGCAGCAGTGTGCACCATCTACAAGATGTACTGCAACAACACATCAAGGGTCCTTAGCACCTTCCAAACCCATGACCTCTACCACCTAGAAAGACAAGGGCAACCGATGCATGGGAACACCATCACTTGCAAGTTCCCCTCCAGGCCAAGCACCATCCTTACTTGGAACTATATTGCCATTCCTTCACTGTTGCTGGATCAAAATCCTGGAACTCCCTTTGTGACAGCTCTGTGGCTGTACCTACCCCACATGTTATGCAGCGGTTCAAGAAGGCAGTTCGTCACCTTCTCAAGGGCAATTAGGGATGGGAAATAAATACTGGCCTAGCCAGCGATGCCCACATCCCACGAACAAATGAAAAAAAAATTGTATAGAGCCTTGGTGAGACCGCACCTGGAGTATTGTGGACAGTTTTGGTCTCCTTATGTAAGAGAGGATATACTTGCCATGGAGGGAGTCTAACAGAGGTTCACCAGTCTAATCCCTGGGATGGCAGGATTGTCTTATGAGGAGAGATTGCAGAAAGTGGGCCTGTATTCTCTAGAATTTTGCAGAATGAAAGGTGATCTTATTGAAACTTACAAAATTCTTACAGGATAGATGTGAATAGGATGTTTCTTCTGGCTGGTGAGTCTAGAACCTGGGGAGACTGTCTCAGAATAAGAGGCAGGCCATTTAAGACAGAGATGAGGAGGAATTTCTTTACTTAAGAGGGTGGTGAATCTATGGAATTCTCTACCGCAGAAGGCTGTGGCATCTCAATCGTTGAGTATTTTCAAGACACAAATCATTCCTTCACTGGGTTAGAATCCTGGAACTCCCTTCCTAATGCCACATGGACTGCAGTGGTTCAAGGCAGCAGCTCACCACCACCATCTCGAGGCAATTAAGGATGGGCAGTAAATGCTGGCCTAGCCAGTGCCACCTACATCTCCTGAACGAATAAAAAGAAAACACCTGTGATTTCCTTGAAGATTTGCTCCTCTATCTCTCTCATGCAATCAGACCCTTTTTGCTTTTCAACTCTAACCAAATGGATTCTGTTCTTGCCCCTTCAAGGACATCCTCCCTTTCCAGCACTGTAATGCCTTCCCTAATCAGGGCTGCCACCCCACCTCCCTTTTTACCATCTCTATCTTTTCTGAGCAATTTATATCCTTGTATATTAAGTGCCCAGTCCTTGCCATTTTTAAGCCACGTTTTCATTATTGCCACTACATCATATTCCCGTACTGATATTGTGCTTGTAGCTCACCAACTTTATTCACCACACTTTGTGTGTTTACATACATGCATTGTAATCCTGTCATTGCATTCCTCAGAGTCTTTTAGCTTTTAGTTTTAGTTATACAGCACTGAAACAGGCCCTTCGGCCCACCGAGTCTGTGCCGACCATCAACCACCCATTTATACTAATCCTGCACTAATCCCATATTCCTACCACATCACCACCTGTCCCTATATTTCCCTACCACCTACCTATACTAGGGGCAATTTATAATGGCCAATTAACCTATCAACCTGCAAGTCTTTGGCATGTGGGAGGAAACCAGAGCACCCGGAGGAAACCCACGCAGACACAGGGAGAACTTGCAAACTCCACACAGGCAGTACCCAGAATTGAACCCGGGTCGCTGGAGCTGTGAGGCTGCGGTGCTAACCACTGCGCCACTGTGCCGCCCTCAGTCCACTCCTATCTAATTTGGAACTACTCCCATCTCTAGTACTGTCTAGCACGCTGACCCTTGTCAGCATCTCTGATAGTCCAACACTTCAGTACTGCACAGATTATGTATTACATTCAGAAGTGAGGCTTGAACTTATTCTTTTGGCACAAGTGAGTATGCCACTAAATGTGCCAGACTAACAATCGTCATTGCTGAAATTGTGTCATTATTTGTACTTGTGCATGAAGAGTAAATTGCTTTTGTGAGGTACTGGAGGGAATCTGCCCTTTGGAACTGTACCCCCCACAAGGAGTGAATGCCTTCGGTAGAGGAGAAAATGAAAGTTGAAAGAGCCTCCTCTTGTGTTGTACAAGTTGCTTGAGGAATTGTCGTACCAAACAATCTCTTACTGTCAAGAGTAAATGGATTGGACAATGCATATGGATTTTGTGAACTCCATTAAAGTAGAGGTTGTCCTGCAGTAGTGTCCATCTTGTTGGTGAAATCTGTGCCTTTTTGAGTATACAGAACAATGCCGTACTAATAGGTCTTTATATTGTTGAGAGTCTATGGACTATGCTCTTTTGATCATATTAGTAACAGCTTGCCAGACTTTGTTGTATCTCCAGGAAGAATGCTCTTGTGTTCTGGTCACATCTGTGCTGAACACTTCCAGATGATCAGTGGAGTAATTCGATTCCATTTGCTGCCTTTGCTATTTTGGTGAAATGTGGAAAAGGGCACTCAAGAACGTAAGCAAAGAATGAGACAAAGCCACATCCTGAGGTCAGTTATCCCACTTTAACTTCTGCACTATATGAGATTGCCTAACTCAAGTCATACCATGTAGCAGTTACCAACAGATCTATTGGAGCAAAAGCAAAGTACTGCATATGCTAGAAATCTGAAATGAAAACAGAAAATGCTGGCAATACTCAGCAGGTCAAGCAGCATCTGTGGAGAAAGGAAAAGAATGTTAAAGGTCAATGACTTCTGAATGGTTCTGATGAAAGGTCATCAGCCTGAAATGTTAACACTGTTTCTCACTCCATAGATGCAGCCTGCCCTGCTGAGTATTAACAGGTTTGGGGACAGGGTAGAAAGTTAAAACCAAATGCTTCTTGAGATAGTTCCAGGTATTTAGTCAGTGTTTGGTTCTGTGCCTTGGGACGTTTTACTACATTAATGGTGTTATTTCAAGGCAATTTGTTGTCAATTTGTTGATAACAGCTTCACATTGACTGGAACTTTTGGTCAATTATTATTTTTACACTTTTTTTTTTCACCTTGGCTGCTGACTGCCTATTTGTTGTGTACACATTTTCCACATTTATGATACAATTATGCTTTCTGTTGCTCATATCCACACAAAATCTGATGGTTATTCTTTAGCCCATTTATTTGATTTGTTAAGATTCGTTCGAATGATGCAAATTCCATTACTTGGTGTCCTTGGTGAATTTCATGATGTTGCTGGACGTTTCCCAGCAATATCATCTAATAATGTTAAAAACATTAACATAACAAGGATTTGTTCTGCAGTTTCACATTGACCCCCCCCCCCCCAGATAAATCCTTCCTATTTCTCCTCCACCTTTCATTAGAGGAGATCTCAACTCATCCAGTTAATTGGTTATTAATTCCATGAGATTTTTTTTAAAGCACAGCAAAACTTTACAAGTACTGCTTCTAAAGCCATGGTAACGAAACACTGTGGCCTCTCTTTTCTTTTGATGGCAATTGATGGGATCCCCCAATATGGCTTTCAGAATTTTTCCCAAACCAAAATGTTAATTGATGTTGAAATCCCTCATTCATGTCTTGCTGTCTTCTTAAATATCAGGGTAAGATTTTGCTTTGTTCCACTTCTCAGATGCGGTCCTCCATATTTAAGTACTTCCTAAAGGTGCTTTTATATTGTTCCTAGTATGGCTGCTCCTATTGGCACCAAGAAAAAGGGAGTCATTTTCAACTTATGGCAAGGCAGATCTGTTTTTCACCAAGTCTCCTGCCACCAGTCTTAATCAGACGAGTAAGTGCACAGTGCAATAGCATGTTTCAGCAGTGCCAAAATATCGCAGCCAGCCTGTGTATGCACTTCCGCTTTACTCGTTCAAAGGGAGAAGACTGGTGTAATTTAATAGTAAATTTAGGAATGTGGTGCTCTTAAAGGCTGGATCTTGAGATCAGCCTTTAATGTAGGTCCTCCTGCCCAGTGACCATATTTAGGGTGATTCTGTGTTCTTAGTGGGGAGCTGTACTGATTGGTCAGAAGATCTCGACAGCGATATTGTAGTCGTACCTCTCTCTTGTGCTCCCTATGAACGTGGATTCTCTGCTAGTAGCACAAGATGGTGGAAATCCCCATAATGCTTTTGAATTTCTTTGTTTCTGCAGTTTCTGAGCTTACATTTGTTATCAATGTCAGATCAAAAATGGTTATTGCATGTTTTAAATGACTATAGAATGTTCATATGATTGAGATGCTTATTACTGCAGCTTAAGTTACCAGTTGTTACCACAGAAGGAAGCCATTTAGCTCATCAAGTCTACGCTGGATTTCCCTACAGCAATCCAGTCAGTCCCGTCCCTCGGTCTATCCCCGTAGCCCTGTAAGTTTATTTCCTTCAAGTGCCCATCCTATTTCCTTTTGCAATTATTGGCTGGAATCATTTAGTTGGGCGTGAGACCTCGCCTGCCTCCGCCAGGCCTGGGGAGCCAGGCTGGGATTTTTGCTCCCCAGGCCCTTAATTGGTCTTGGGAAGAACTTTCACCTCCTTGAGGCAGGAAGTCCAGCCTAATGGAGCTGCCGGCCAATCAGCGGGCTGACAGCTCTTAGTCCCATCAGTTCCACCAGGAGAAGTGTCTACTGCTAGGACTACACCCAGCCATCACAAGCAAGGTGAAGGACGGCCCCGGAAGACAGGCAAGTTGTTAGGGCCTCGCCGTGCGCAGTCGGCCGGTCCCTGGCGAGGCAACAGGGGACTGTGAGGGGGACGGGAGGAGTGTTGTGCGTTGGGGGCAGTTGAGGCTTTGGGGGCGACCCTCCGTGGGGCCACTTAAGGGCTTTCATTGGCCTGGGCGGGCAGGCCATTTCTAGCCACTGCCGCCCTGCGTACAATTTCCACCAGGTTGGGTGGGGGTTGGGAACGGTTCCCCCCAACCTCCCCACCTACCACTCAATTTAACGCTCCCCTCCCCGCCAGCAACTTGCTTGTTTGGGGACTGTAAAATTCCAGCCATTGTCTCTGCTTCCATCTCCTACATAGACCTTGGTATACAGGCATTAGTCGAAATATTCCAGGTCCCAGCCAGTTCAAGAAGGGAGGGAGACAAAAAGCAGTCAGCCTAACATCGGTTGTTGGGAGAATGCTAGAGTCCATTATTAAGGAGGAAATAGCAGGATATTTAGAAAAGCTGAATGCAATCAAACAGAGTCAACATGTTTTTGTGAAAGGGAAATCATATTTGACAAATTTGCTAGAGTTCTTTGAGGATATAAGAAGCAGAGTTGATAAAGGGAAATCGGTAGATGTAGTGTATTTGGATTTCTAGAAGGCATTCGATAAGGTACCACATAAAAGATTATTGCTCAAGATAGGAGCTCACGGTATTGGGGGTAATGTATTAGCATGGATTGAGGATTGGTTAACACACAGAAGACAGAGAGAGTCGGATTAATGGGTCTTTTTCAGGTTGGAAAGATGTAACTGGTGGAGTGCCACCAGGATCAGTCCTAGGACCTGAATTATTTACTATCTATATTAATGACTTGGAAGAGGGGGCAGACTGTAATATTTCCAAATTTGCTGATGATACAGAAATAGGTGGGGGAGCGCATGTTGTGATGAGGACATAATGAATCTGTAAGGGGATATAGATAGGGCTGAGTGAGTGGGCAAAAACTTGGCAATGGAGTTTAATGTAGGAAAGTGTGAGGTCATGCACTTTGGTAGGAAGAATCAGAAGGCAGATTATTTAAATGGAGAGAGACTTCAAAAAGGTGCAGCACAGAGGGATCTGGGTGTTCTTGTGCATGAAACACAAAATGTTAGCGTGCAGGTGCAGCAAGTAATAAGAAGGCAAATGGAATTTTGGCCTTTATTGCTAGGGGGTTGGAATTTAAAAGTAGCGAAGTCTTGTTACAACTGTACAGGGTGTTGGTGAGGTTGCACCTGGAGTACTGTGTACAGTTTTTGTCCCCGTATTAAAGAAAGGATATACTGGCTTTAGAGGCAGTTCAAAAGAGATTCACTAGGCTGATTCTTGGGATGAAGGGGTTGACTTATCAAGAACGGCGAAACAGGTTAGGCCTTTATTCCTTAGAGTTTAGAAGAATGAGGGGTGATCTTATTGAAACGTACAAGATTCTGAGGGGGCTTGACAGGGTAAATGTTGAGAAGATGTTTCCACTAGTGGGGGAATCTCTAACTAGAGGACATAGTTACAGAATAAAGGGACACTCATTTAAAACTGAGATGCGAAGGAATTTCTTCTCTCATTTCTTCTTTCAGAGGCCAGTGAATGTCTGGAATTCTCTACCCCTGAAAGTTGTGGAGGCTCGATCACTGAAATTACTCAAAGAGGAGGTAGATAGATTTTTGAAATGTCGGGGAATTGAGGGCTATGAGGAGCTGTCACGAAAGAGGATTTGAGGTTTGGGACAGATCAACCATGATCTTATTGAATAGGGGGCAGGCTTGAGGGACCAAATGGCCTACTCTTGCTCCTATTTCTGATCTTATTTATAGACAGCAAGTTCCAGGTCATTACTACTTGCTGCATAAAATAAAAGTTCTTCCTCACAACCCCCTTGCATCCCTTATCCAAAACCTTTAAATCTGTGTCCCCTAGTCCTTGTACCATCAACTAATGGGAGCAGTTTTTCTTTGTCTACCCTATCTAAACCTGTCATAATCTTTTACACCTCTATCAAATCTCCCTGTGATCTCCTTTGCTCCAAGGAGACCAACCTAACCTTGTAGGTAAAATCCCTCATTCCTAGACCATTCTAGTAAATCTGTTCTGCACCCTCTCAAGGACCCTCACCAACTTCCTAAATTGTGGTGACCAGAATTGAATGCAGTACTCAGATTGTGGCCTAACCAGAACTTTATAATGATTCAGCATAACCTCCTTGCTTTTGTACTCAATACCTCTCTTTATAAAGCCTAAAGATCCCATGTGCCTTGCTAACTACTGTCTCAATATTCCCTGCCATGTTCAAAGATCTATGCACATGCACCCCCAGGTCCTTCTGTCCCTGCATACTCTTTGGAACTGTGCCTTAAATCTGTATTGCCTCTCCCCATCCCTTCTGCCAACATGCATCACATCACCCTTCTCTGTATTAAATTCCATTTGTCACTTGTCTGCCCATTCTGCTGACCTATCTATATCTTATTGAAGGCAATTTGCATCATCCTCACTGTTTGCCACTTCTGCAAGTTTGGTATCAAATTTGGAATAAAACTGGACTGAACACCCGGCATTGACCTCGGCATCAGAAATGACAACAGCAAACCCAGCCCTGTCGACCCTGCGACGTCCTGCTTAGTAGCATCTGAGGGCTTGTGCCAAAATTGGGACAGCTGTCCCACAGACTAGGCAAGCAACAGCCTGACAAGTCATAATCACAGAAACATACCTTGCATCCAATGTCCCAGGCACCACCATCACCATTCCTTGCTATATCTTGTCCCACTGACAGGACAGACCCACCAGAGCTGGCGGCACAATGGTATACAGGCGGGAGGGAGCTGCCCTGGGAGTCGTAAACATTGACTCCAGTCCCCATGAAGTCTCATGGCATCAGGTCAAACATTGGCAAGGAAATATCCTGTTGATTATCACCTACCTTCCTCCATCAGCTGATCAATCCGTACTGTTCCATGTTGAACACCACTTGGAAAAAGCACTGATGGTGGCAAGGGGACAGAATGAATTATGGGTGGGGGAATTCAATGTCCATCACCAACAGTGGCTTGGCAGCACCACTACTGACCAAGCGGGCCAAGTCCTGAAGGACATGTCTGCCAAACTGGGCCAGTGGCAGCTGGAGAGGAATCCAATGAGGGAAAAACCTACTAGACCTTGCCCTCACTAATCTACCTGTTGCCGATGCATCTGTCCATAACAGTATTGGTAGGAGTGACCACTGCATAATCCTTGTGAAAACGACATTCCGTCTTCACACTGAGGATACCCTCCATCGTGTTGTGTGGCACTACCACCATGCTAAATGGGATAGATTCAGAACCAACTATACTTCCTCACACCCTGTTTCCTGGAAGGCCTCTATCCCATTCTCCCAGTTTCTCCATCTCTGATGCATCTGTTCTGATGATGCAACCTTCCACAACAGCGCTTTTGACATGTCTTCCTTTTTTCTCAACCGAGGATTTCCCCCCACTGTGGTTGACGGGGCCCTCAACCATGTCCGACCTATTTCTCGCACTTCTGCCCTCACCCCTTCCTCTTATCCCGCCCCTTAGAACCGCGACAGGGTTCCCCTTGTCCTCACTTTCCACCCCACTAGCCTCCACATCCAAAGGATCATCCTCAGCCATTTCCAACGTGATGCCATCACCAAACACACCTCTTCCCCTCCCCTGTCAGTATTCCGAAGGGATCGCTCCCTCCGCGACATCCTGGTCTGCTTCTCCATTACCCCCAATACCTCGTCCCCATCCCGTGCAATTGCATGCAATCTCCTCACCATCCAAGGCGCCAAACACTTCTTCCAGGTGAAGCAGCAATTTACTTGTACTTCCTGCAATTTAGTATACTGTATTCACTGCTCACAATTGGGGAGACCAAACGCAGATTGGGTGACTGCTTTGCGGAACACCTCCACTCATTCCGAAAGCATGACTACGAGCTTCTGGTCGTTTGCCATTTCAACTCACACCCCTGCTCTCATGCCCACATTTCTGTTCTTGGACCTGCTGCAGTGTTCCAGTGAACATCAACGCAAGCTCGAGGAGCAGCATCTGATATTTTGATTAGGTACTCTACAGTCTTGCGGACTCAATGTTGAGTTCAACAGTTTCAGAGCCTGATTAGTCTTTTTGTTTTAACTTTTATCTTTTAACCATCTGCTTGCTTTTCATGTGGACAGAGCTGCTCATTATTCTGCCTTCTACTCTGTCTGGACTAATGCTTTGTCTTTCACCACAAGCATTAACACGCTCTTTGCCTTTGTCCCATAACAGCTTTGTTATTTAATCTCTCCTGCCCTCTGCCCTGTCGCAAACCTTTGCTTTTATTCTCTTCCCCACCAAACCACCCCCCACCCTCACTTGCTTATAACCTAATTCTTTTCCGACCTTTGCCAGTTCTGATGAAAGGTCACAGACCTGAAACATTAACTCTCCTTTCTCCACAGATTCTGCCTGACTTCATAAGTATTTCCAGCACTTTGTTTTTATTTTAGATTCAGAACAGATCTGGCAGCTAAAATCTGGCCACCCATGAAGCGCTGTGGACCATCAGCAGCAGCAGAATTGTATTCAAACACAATGTGTAACCTCATAACCTGGCATATCCCTCACTCTACCATTACCATCATACCAGGGGATCAACAGTGGTTCAATGAGGAGTGCAGGAGATCATGCCAAGAGCAGCACCAGGCATACCTAAAAATGAGATGTCAACCCAGTGAAGTAGAACACAGGACTACTTGCATGCCAAACAGCGGAAGCAGCTTGCAATAGACTTCACAGATATCCCCATCCTCAATGATGGGGGAGCCCAGCACATCCGGGCAAAGGACAAGGCTGAAGCATTTGCCACCATCTTCAGCCAAAAGTGCCAAGTGGATGATCCATCTTGGGCTCCTCCTGAAGTCCTCAGCATCACAGATGACAGTCTTCAGCCAATCCTATTCACTTAACGTGATATCAAGAAACAGCTGAAGGTACTGGATACTGCAAAGGCTATGGGCCCTGACAGCATTCCAGCAATAGAACTAGCTGCACCTATAGCCAAGCTGTTCCAGTACAGCTACAACACTGGCATCTACCCAACAATGTGAAAAACTGCCCAGGTATGTCCTATTCCCAAAAAAAGCAGGATAAATCTACTCCAGCCAATTACTGCCCCATAAGTCTACTCTCGATCATCACCAAAGTGATTGAAGGTGTCAGTGACAGTGCTATCAAGTGGCACTTGCTCAGCAATAACCTGCTCACCGATGCTCAGTTTGGGTTCCGTCAGTAGCGCTCAACTCCTGACCTCATTACAGCTTTGGTCCAAACAGGAACAAAAGAGCTGAACTCGAGGTGAGGTGAGAGGGATTGCCCTGGATATCAAGGCAGCATTTGACTAAGTGTGGCATCAAGGAGCCCTAGCCAAACTGAAGTCAATGGGAATCAAGGGGAAAACTTGCCACTGGTTGGAGTCATATCTAGCACAAAGGTTGTTAGAGGCCAATCATCTCAGCCCCAGGGCATTTCTGCAGGAGTACATCAGGGTAATGTCCTAGGCCCAGCCATCTTCAGCTGCTTCATCAATGACCTTCGCTCCATCATAAGGTCAGAAGTGGGGATGTTCACTGATGATTACATAATGTTCAGAACCATTCGCAACTCCTCAGCTTCTGAAGTAGTCCGTGTCCATTTGCAGCAAGACCTGGACAACATTCAGGCTTGGGCTGATAAGTGGCAAGTAACATTCATGCCAGACAGGTGCCGGGCATTGACCATCTCCAACAAGAGAGAATCTAACCATCTCCCCTTGATATTCAACAGCATTACCATCACTGAATCCCCCACTATCAACTTCCTGGGGGTTTCCACTGACTAGAAACTGTGAACAAATACTGTGGCTACAAAAACAGGTCAGAAGCTTGGAATTCTGTAGCGAGGAGCTCCCTAAAGTCTGTCCACCATCTACAAGGCACAAGTCAGGAGTATGATGGAATGCTCTTCCAGTTGTCTGGATGGGTGCAGCTTCAACAGCTCGAAACCATCCAGGACGAAGCAGCCCACTAGATCAGCAATCCATCCATCACTTTAAACGTTCACTCCCGCCACCACCAAAAAAAGGGGCAGCAGTGTGTACGATCTAAAAGGTGCACTGCAGCAACTCACCACGCCTCCTTCAGCAACTCCTTCCAAACCCGTGACCTCTTCCACTTGGAAGGACGAGGACAACAGACGTATGGGAACATCACCACCTGCAAGTTCCCCTCCAAGTCCCACACCATCTGCACTTGGAAATATATTGCCATTCCTTCACTGTTGCTGGACCAAAATCCTGAAACTTCCTTCCCAACAGCACTTTCGGTGTACCTATCCCACATGAACTGCAGCAGTTCAAGAAGGCAGCTCACCACCACCTTCTCGAGGGCAATTAGGGATCAGCAATAAATGCTGGCCTGGCCAGCGACGCCCACATCCCAGGAATGAATAACAGACAAATGACGCTATAAGATTTCACATTTTAAACAAAAACATTACTGTACAAGACTTAAACAAAGAAAAACACAACTAACAGCATTACTGTTTCCAATAGAAACATATTTTAAACTTGAAATCTTAACAGAACATGAAGATGAATATATTAAACTATAAATCTCAACAGAACACCCTCATTTGACTGTTAGTTCCACCCTAAGAATTTTCCATATATGTTAGAGGATCTAGACGGTTTGTTCACTTCTCCTGGGACCAATCCAAAGTGTACCAAAGCTCTTAGGAATTCACTTTGATTTCCTTAATTTCTCAGCTGTCTTCTGAGGTTTGAGATTTCCTCCCGAATGTGGACTTCACAGCTTGTGCATGGGCCTGCCTCAAAACAGAAATACCCCTGGATCCCTGTGGCCTCTCTACTCCTGAGTCCAGTTGCTCCCAAAGCCAACGGCTGTCCAAAAGCCAACTGCTTATCTGATGCCACCAGCTTTCCAAAAGCCAACTGAGTGACTAAAAGCCAAATCACTCACTCTCTCAGCCAGCACCCAAAAAAATCTGGCCCCAAAAGGCATCTCCTTCGCATCGCCATAACCAGGTGGTACATGTGGGTTGTCCCAGATCACAATTTAAACTAATTATTTCTAACTCCAAATCTTCTTTGATTCCTGATATCCACATGAATAATTGATATTGCTAACAATGACAGAGCAATTTCTTCTAAATCTTCTGCTTCCAACTGCCCAACTAAACGAGGCTTTTATCCCTCTAACTCTGTCTCTGTAAGCACTCATGGAGAGATTTTTGAACTATAAATCTTCTCTTTGTTCTGGGAAATTATATGAATAGTTTAAACCCCTGACAAAGGTAGCTGCAGATACACTGTCTCCATCAACAAGTCAAGAGGGGTTCCCATTGTGCAGTGTCTTCACACTTCCCAGTGACCTTACTCAATAAACATGGGCACTCTTTGATTTGTAACCACTCTAGGTTTGTTTGCCAGCTTCTCAAACCAGGTGTTTTCATTTGTCTTGCATTATATAAAAAAAAATGCAATTCCCAAATTAAAAGTTATCCCTCGAAAATTAATGCAAACCATGAACCAGGTGATCATAACAACTGGAAGATGATGGTAAGCTCTTCACCCCCACTTTCTTTAACAATCTTGGATGCAAACCACCTGGACCCAGGGGACTTATCCACTGTAAGCACATCCAGCCTTTCCAGCCTCTCAATTTTCACTCCATCCATTACCTCTACCATCTCCGCTTCGACCAATATTTTGTCAGTATCCTCCTGGTAAACACCGATACAAAGTACTCATTAAGTATTCTAGCCTTGCCTTGTGCTTTTCAGCATACATTGCCCTCTTTGTCCCTAATAGGACCCTACCTGCTTACTATTTACATGCAAGTAGAAGATTTTTGGGTTCCCTTTTATGTTGATTGCCATTCTATTCTCATATTTTGTCTTTGCCAGTCTTATTTTCCTCCTCTTCCCCTCTCAACTTACTGTATTGGGCCTGGTTCTCACTTGAAGAATTCATCTGACATGCATCATATGCCCTCTTTTTTTTGGGTTTCATCATATTCTCCATGTCCCTCATCATTCAAGGAGACCTGGCTTTGGTTCCCCTACCTTTCGCCCTTGTTGGAATGTACCTAGCCTGTAACTGAAGTATCTCCTCCTTAAAGATCACCCATTGTTCTGTAACAGATTTTCCTGTCAGTCTTTGGTTCCATTTTACTCTGGCTAGATTCCCTCTCATTTCATTAAAATTAGCCCTCTTCTACTTCAGATTGTTCCTTGCTCTTCATTATTAGTCCAAACCTTAAGATACGATGATCTTACCCAAGTGTTCCCCCACATACACTTGGCCCACTTCATTCCTCAGCACTAGATCTAATAATGCCTCCTCCTTAATTGGACTGAGAATATACTGATCAAGGAAGTTATCTTGAACATGTCAGAAATTCCTCCCCCTCCTTTCCCTTTACTCTAACATAATCTCAGTCGATATTCGGATAATTCAAGTCCCCCAATATCATCACTCTATAGTTCTTGCACATCTCTGATTTCCCTACAGATTTGCTCCTCTATCTCAGTTCACTTGTAGCACTCGCACCTGTTGAATCACAAAGTTGTTGGTTCAAGCCCCAGTCCAGAGACTAGAGCACATAATCCAGGCTGGCCTTCCCATGTGGTGCTGACAATGCTGTTTTTCAGATGAGACTTTTAATGAGGCACATCTGCACTGAGGTGGATGTAAAAGATCCCACAACAGTATTCCAAGAAGGGCATGGAGTTTTCCTGTTATCCTGGGCATCATTTATCCTTCAGTCAACACTACGAAAACAGACTTTCTGGACACTGATCACTTTACATTCCATCCCAAATTGTTCTGGTTGTATTGCCTTATTATCTAATTTTTCCACTTAACACAAACCACTCCAGCCTGTTATCAAAATAGAAAATTTGAGCATCTGTTACAATTACTGATTCCATAAAGGTTAGGCACTTTTGGTAAGACTTGATGGGTGTATTTATTAGGGGTGGCCAACAACTGGCTAAAATGCAAACTCTGCTTTTGAAATCTCTTGTACCGCATTTGGTTTCAAGGCAGCATGTAACCTTCAAGCAGAGGCTTTACCATAACAAACCTTGACCATTTATTGATTTGGTGTTTTTGGTCAGGTGCCACCAGGAAAGCTGCAATGGAGGGAACAAAGCAGTCAAGAGTCTCTCGTCCACACAAGATCAGCGAATCATCAAAGGTTAGTCTTAAAGTCGTCAAAGGTTCTGCATCTGATGTCATTACCGTTTAATGAGTGAGAAATTTTTGAATGGTACAACAGTATAGTTGCTGAAGATGTTTCTTCATCTATATAGCTCTCTCAACAATAGGCATGAACCATATCATGGTTCTTTTAGCTACTTAACAGGGCTCATAGAAGCTACCTCAGGAGAAAATGGATGATGTGTCTTGTCTTGTGGTAGGTGCACTTTTGTTGGACAGGTTGTTGAATAGCATTCAGTTTGGAAGAGTCAAAGGAGCCTACAACCCCTTGACTTGCCCTATCCAGTCAAACACTTTTGCATTTTCTACATTACAACAGTGGTCAATGTACCCTTTAAGTTGCGTGCAGCCGCACAGCAATCTGGAATGTGCTGCAAGTTGAAATAAACAGGCCGCTCGCAACTTCATCAGTTCAAACGTAAGTTCCAGCATAATGTAAGTCATGACTTTTAAGATGTAAACTGCCCTGGGCAAACACCTTGGGATGCTTTCTGTGTTGGAGGCAGTATGCAAATGTGAGTTCTTGCTGGGTAAGCACTGAACAAGAGCTAAAAGGACAGAAATAGAAAATGATTGCAAGTTGCCAGATGTAGCACTCCATGTGCCTCCTAGTAGTCAGTTTCTGTAACCATGTCAGAGGCCTAGTGACAAGTTGTCTACTCTGAAACACCTACCTCTACCTCACCACCACCTCTCTCAACCCCTCCACTGCTGGTGCTTTGTCATGTTGCTTGTCTGACACTCAGTATTGGATACGCAGTAATTTCTTCTAATTAAATATTGGAAAGACCAACATATGGTCCCCCGTCACAAGCTCTATTCCTTAGCTATGGGCTCCAGCCCTATACATGGCCACTGTATGAGGCTAAACCAGACCATATGCATCCATGGTGTCCTACTTGATCTTGAGCTGAGCTTCCGAACCCATATGCTCTCCATCACTAAGATTGCCTACTTCTTTCTCTGGAATTTCGCCATCTCAACTCATCTACTGCATCTACTGCTGAAACACTCATCCATGCCTCTGTTACTTCTGGACTCAACAATGCCAGCTTCCCACATTGCACCCTCTGTAAACTTGCGCTCATCCAAAACTTTTCTGCTCTTACCCTTGTTGGCAGCAAGTAATGTTCATCCATCACCTCTGTGCTCGCTGACCTACATTGGTTCCTGTTCCAGCAACACCTCAACTTTGAAATTCTTGTCCTTGATTTCAGACCCCTCCATGGCCTCACTACACCCTATCTCTGTCACTTCCGACAATCCTCCAAGATTTCTGTGCTCCTCCAATTCTGGCGTCTTAAATATCCTCAATTTAAAATCACTCCACCATAGGTGGCTGCGCCTTCAGCTGCCTAGGCCCTAAATTCTGGAATTCCCTGTCTAAAACTCTCCACCTCTCTCTCCTTCTTGAAGACATTCCTTAAAACCTACCTCTCACATGCCCTAATAACCCTTTATGTGGCTCTGTCATGTTTTTCTATTGATAACACGTCTGTGCAGCATCTTGAAATGTTTCACTAGGTTAAAGGTTGCTATATAAGTGCAAGTTTTTGTTGATGAAAGTAGTTAGCAAATTTGAATGAATCAGCAAAGTTTGCTTTATGAATGTGCAATATTTCCTCAAACATCAACTTAATTTGTTTTTATAATTCAAATAGTGTTGAAGCTATAGCAGCCCTTTATTATATAATTTGTAGCAGACATAATTTTGACGATAGGACTTTCCATTGTACCTTATGAAGGTAATTGCTTTTTTTTGCCCCTTTATTTCTTCTCCTTGCTGAGCTATAACTCCATGCGCTCTTGTTGTCCTCCAGTGCCATGCCCAAGTGGCCATTCAACATTTGTGAACCAAGGTGGGGTGTCAGGGGCTATTTGACCTGTGCAAGGATAAAGGGAAATCGAAGATCAACCCAAGTTGTTCTTAACAGAGGTCCAAATATGCACGTAGAACAGGAATTACTGTAAGGCTGTCAAGAGTGGGAACCCTGGCTGATTTTCTCCACTCCTGTTCCCTGACCTGATAAACCAAACCCCAAAGCTTTGACAGAATGTGCTGCAGCAGTGAAGGCACAATCTTTCACATTTTATCTTTGGCTCCACTCCTACTAGCCACAAGTGTGCTGTGGAATCCAAAAGATTGAGTAACACACAGTAAAGCCGGACACATCACACTTTCTTCTCATCTTCTGCACAGTAATTACCCTGGATCACATTGAGGTGGGACCCACGCCCTGCCACCAATTCATTGAAGCATGATGGAAAAATAATTGCCTAAAAAAAAAATGGGCTCACTGGTGCTGAGTTGAGAGAAATTCTTCCAGATCTGATCCCATTTTTACTCTACTTATTAATGGCTGGCCGGCAATCTATCATACAGCAGCCCAACTGTCTGAAAATTCATAATGTTTATGGTGGTGCAGTCAATAGAACCCAACAAACATTATGTCACTACAACAGGCATCCAAAACAGTTAAAAAGTTATACCATAGACCACATCCAGCCTCCTGGTCCTTCTTTCTGTAAACATCAAGCTCACTGCCTACTCTATTTCATGTCATCCAAACTACAAATACTGTATTCTATGCCTGCAGTAAATACAAATAAAAATTAGTTATAATGTCAACAAAAAGCACTTGTAGTGAAGAAATGTCCCTGTTGCATTAGCTTATCACTGAGTGCGATTCCCTTTTACCAAATTATACCAAAGACTAAAGGGAGTAATATGAGAAAGCTACCAATTCTATTTTTGCAACATTTATAAAATTATTCCCTTTGAACAGAATTTACAAATAATGGAATAATTTCTACCTTTCGCAGATGAAGAAATTGGGTAGTTAATGAAGTACAAGCTGCCAGCTTAGATATCATTTTTACTGACAGCAATAAATGTCTTGATTGTTTTACAACTGGGTCATTTGTAGATTTCAATAAAAAGCAGACCTTAGTTTCAATAAGAACTGCAAAATAGTATTACACCGGTCACAATTTTAAAATGCCTTTTAAATTCAAGAAAATAATTTTTTCAGTTGCTTTACATGTAGGTATTACAATGAGAAATTGTGTCAGAGTTCGGCTCCCAAACACTCATTTACAGTATTTTTTTTTGATTTGTCACTTTAATTTCATGTTAGAAGACAGATAATAAGAGTTTCTATGGATATTTAACAAAGAAAAGTGTTAACAAAGGGAGTGTTATTCCTACAGAAAGTGAGTCTGGGGAATTAATAATGGATAATAAGGAGATGGCAGATGAATTGAACAGGTATTTTACATCGGTCTTCACTATAGAGGATACAAGTAACATTCCAGAATTAGCTGTAAGTCAGGAAATGGAAGGGAGGGAGGAACTCGAGAAAATTACAATCACCAGGGAAGTGGTACTGAACAAATTGTTGGAGCTGCGGGCTGACAAGTCCCCGGGTCCTGATGGACTTCATCCTAGGGTATTAAAAGAAATGGCTAGTGAGATAGTTGATGCGTTAGTTTTAGTTTCCCAACATTCCCTAGATTCGGGAAAGGTTCCGTTAGACTGGAAAATAGTGAATGTAACTCCTTCATTCAAAAAGGGGGGGGAGACAGAAAGCAGAAAACTACAGGCCAGTTCGCTTAACATCTTTCTTAGGGAAAATGTTAGAAGCTACTATTAAAGACTTTATAGCAGGGCACTTAGAAAAATTCAAGGTAATCAGGCAGAGTCAACATGGTTTGTGAAAGGGAAATCATATTTAACCAATTTATTGGAGTTCTTTGAGGGAATTACATGGATGGGAGGGTGAGTTGTGAGGAGGATGCAGAGAGGCTTCAGGGTGACTTGGACAAGTTGCGTGAGTGGGCAAATGCATGACAGATGCAGTATAATGTGAGGTTATCCACTTTGGTAACAAAAACAGGAAGGCAGATTATTATCTGAACGGCTATAAACTGAGAGAGGGGAATATTCAATGAGACCTGGGTGTTCTCCTACACCAGTCACTGAGGGTAAGCATGCAGGTGCAACAGGCGCTAAAAAGGGGAAATGGTATGTTGGCCTTCATAGCGAGAGGATTCGAGTACAGGACCAGGGATGTCTTGCTGCAATTATACAGGGCCTTGGTGAGGCCACACCTGGAATATTGTGTGCAGTTTTGGGTCTCCTTATCTGAGGAAGGATGTTCTTGCTATAGAGGGAGTGCAGCGAAGGTTTACTAGACTGATTCCTGGGATGGCGGGACTGACGTATGAGGAGAGATTAAGTCGGTTAGGATTATATTTGCTGGAGTTCAGAAGAGTGAGGGGGCAGATCTCATAGAAACCTGTAAATTCTAACAGGACTTGGCAGGAAGGATGTTCCCGATGGTGCGGGAGTCCAGAACCGGGGATCATAGTCTAAGGATACGGGGTAACCCTTTCAGGACTGAGATGAGTAGAAATTTCTTCACCCAGAGAGTGGTGAGCCTCTGGAATTCACTACCACAGAAAGCAGTTGAGGCCAAAACAATGTATGTTTCTAAGAAGGAGTTAGATATAGCTCTTGGGTCCAAAGGGATCAAAGGATATGGAGGGGAAAGCGGGAACAGGTTACTGAGTTGGATGATCAGCCATGATCATAATGAATGGCTGAGCAGGTTTGAAGGGCCGAATGGCCTACTCCTGCTCCTATTTTCTATGTCTATGTTTCTATGTGCTGTGGATGAAGGGGAACCGGTAGATGTATTGTACTTAGATTTCCAGAAGGCATTTGATAAGGTGCCACATAAAAGGTTACTGCAAAAAAAATAAAAGCTCATGGTGTGGGGAGTAACATATTGGCCAGGATAGAAGATTGGCTAGCGAACAGGAAACAGAGGAGGCATAAATGGGTCATTTTCTGGTTGGCAAAATGTAACGAGTGGTGTGCCACAGGGATCAGTGCCGGGGCCTCAACTTTTTACAATTTATATAAATGACTTAGATGAAGGGACCAAAGGTATGGTTGCTAAATTTGCTGATGACATAGAGATAACAAAGGAAAGTAAATTATGAAGAGGACATAAGGAGGTTACAAAGGGACATAGATAGGTTAAGTGAGTGGGCAAAGACCTGGCAGATGGAGTGTAATGTGGAAAAATGTGAAATTGTCCATTTTGGCAGGAAGAACAAAAAAGAAGCATATTATCTAAATGGTGAGAGATTGCAGAGCTCTGAGATGGAGAGGGATCTGGGTGTCCTAGTGCATGAATCGCTAAAGGTTAGTATGCAGGTAGCACGTAATTAGGAAAGCTAATAGAATGTTATTATCGCATGGGGAATTGAATACAAAAGTGGGGAGGTTATGTGTCAGCTATGCAGGGCATTGGTGAGACCACATCCGGTGTACTGTGTACAGTATTGGTCTCCTTATTGAAGGAAAGATGTAAATGCGTTGGAAGCAGTTCAGAGAACTAGACTACTAGGCCTGGAATGGGTGGGCTATTTTATGAGTGAAGATTGGACAGGAGCTTATATTCGCCGGAATTTTGAAGAGTAAGGGACAACTTGATTGAAACATGTAAGAACCTGATGGGTCTTGACAGGGTGGATGTGGAAAGGTTGTTTCCCCTTGTGGGAGAATCTAGAACCAGGGGTCACTGTTTTAAAAATAAGGGGTCGCCCATTTAAGTCAGAGATGCAGAGAAATATTTTCTCTCTCGGGGTCATGAGTCTTTGGAACACTCTTCCTCAAAGGGCGATGGAAGCAGAGTCTTTGAATATGTTCAAGGCAGAGGTAGATAGATTCTTGATAAACAAGGGGGTGAAAGCTTATCGGGGCTAGGTGGGAATGTGGAGTAATCAGTTCAGCCATGACCTTATTGAATGGCGGAGCAGGCTCGAGGGACCGAGTGGCCTACTTCTGCTCCTAATTCGTGTTTTCGTAAAGAAAATTGCACATAAGGGGGCGGGTTAAGGCGGCCAGTGAAACCTTCATGGATCTTTTTCTTCTCGCCAGTCCTCCTGAGGTTGTAATGTGGTGTATAGATTCATGGCTTTAGTCACATTCTGCTACCTCATAGAAGTGGCCATCTTCGTGTGTTGAAAGCATTAACTGGCTAATCAACTGTGGGTGGAGGCGAGGGTGTGGGATATAACTGTCAACTTCAGTTGTGCCCACATATGAGCACTTTACAAAGGGGTCATTTGAAAACAATCAAGAGTGGGAATGTTGGCTGTCCTCTTTTCCTTTCCTCAGCAATGTCATTAAGGAAGCTACTCATGGATTTTATGCTGCCTATGATTAATAGGAACAGGAGTAGGCCATTCAGCCCATCGAGCCTGCCCTGCCATTCAATATGATCATGGCTGATCTTCCACTTCAATGCCTTTTTCCCACACTATTCCTATGCCCCATTATGTCATTTGTAAGTAAACATACTCAATGACTGAGCTTCCACAGCTCTCTGGGGTAGAGAATTCCAAAGATTCACAACCCTCTGAGTAAAGAAATTTCTCCTCATCTCTTTTCTAAATGGCTTCCCCCCCCCCCCTTATTTTGAAATTGTGTCTCCTGGTTCTAGACTCACCAAGCTACATCTACCCTGTCTATCCCTTTAAGTATTTTGTAGGTTTCAATGAGATCACCTCTCATTCTTCGAAACTCTAGAGAATACAGGCCCAGTTCCCTCAATCTCTCTTCATAGGACAGTCTGTCCATCCCAGGGATTGGTCTGGTGAACCTTCCTTGCAATCCCTCTATGGCAATAATATTCTCCCTAAGGTAAGGGGATCAAAACTGCACACAGTACTCCAGGTGTGGTCTAACCAAGGTTCTAAACAATTGAAACAAGACTTCACTACTCCTATACTCAAATCCTCTTGCGATAAAGGCTAACATACTATTAGCCTTTTTAATTGCTTGCTGCACCTGCATGTTAGCTTTCAGTGACTTATTGACAACGACACCCAGGTCCCTTTGTACATCTACACTTTCTAATCCCTTACCATTTAAGAAATACTCTGCACATCTGCTCCCCCTACCAAAGTGGGTAAGCTCACATTTTTGGAATATTAAGGAATATAAAACCCACCAATTTCTGGTGAAATGAGATGTTGATAGCCACAATATTGACAATGGGTAGAAGAAAAGTTAGGAAAACAAGTTTTCAAGTTTGAATGAAGAAAAGTGTTACAAAGCTTAAAAAAAAAATTACTCTCTGTGTGCTGTTAGCTAAGTTTTGGTCTTTTGGTGTTTCTGTGAATGTTTGGTTCTCTTATTTGTGTGTAGCTGAGCTCTGTCAATTTTCAGAAAATATTAGAAGTGGCACTTACTTATAGTCAATAGGACTGGTACAAATTCCAAACTTATTTAAATATATGGGGCTCTGCTTCTTGTTAACCATGATCAATATCAAAATAGAATGACACTTTGAAAGCAAAATAAATGGCTGTTACTTCAAACTTGGCAGTCTGATCAGCTGAGCTGAGATTGAGTCCTGTTTGCAATTTGGGTATATTTCAAATACATTTTCTTGTGATCCAAGTGAATGTTTACTTCCACAGGCAGGCCCATGCTCCCCATGAACTAAAGCGTGCAAAGTAACTTGGAAATGAGTGTGCCTGGGGCGATCAATAGCCCTGTTTAACATTAATTTTAAATGCAGTAACTCCTGACCCCTCTGACTAACAGGCAACTAACATTGGCCCCACATCTGTGAATCAGTTACAAACGAAAATTAACAGAAGCAAAAGTAAAAACAACAGCTAGATAATTCAGTTTATCTCCCCTGTTTCAAAATAGGAAGTCCCTCAAAACTCTGGCCGTTATTTGCAGTAACTTTCACAACTGTCATCCTTGACTAAACACCTTTATGTGTGAATTGATGAATTAATTGATGAATTGCATCAATAATTGTAGTTGTATCCCTTTCCTTGGTTTGGAGTCCAAACTGTAACAAGGATTCTCAGAAGGGTATTGTTTTGACATTAAGACATTTAATCACAAACTAGTTTCAAAGGCATGCAGAATCTGCCTGACCAGTTTTCCCTCATATAAAGTACATACTTCTGTACAAAGTTCTCTTACAAAGAGTGCTATCTCCATTTTCTAACCCCAGTCCCCCGATAAGCTGATTGCAAAGACCCGGTATCAATGTAACCTTTGACGGTTTGCTAATCAGTATCAATTATTTCTAGCAACAGAGTAAACTTATTGTCACACTCATTAAGCAGTCCAGCTTTTGGTTTCAAAATGTTCTAGGTCGCTGTTAACAAGAAGCACAGTCTATCTGAAAGGAGGTGCTTTTGAAGTAGCGTTAGCAGGAGACAGATGATGTCGTACACATAGTCATAGCCCGATTCAAGGATGCAGCAATCAGATTACTGGTGATATTACAGGCAAGCCACAAACTTCTTGCTTAGTTAAAATGTCTTCTAGTGATATTAAGTAAGGCTAATTTTGATCTTGCACAAGTACCTGAGTATCATACCCCTTTTTCCTTTGATTTAATTTGCTTATTTTGCTTACTCTCTCATCTACCTCCTTATGCAAATTCAACAACTAGCCTATTTTGTTCCCACAAGAAACTGCGGTAGGATGCTGCTAATCTTTTTTAAAATGTAGACTTTTAAGATCTGAATTATGCCAACTGTTTGACTTTCAGGTTTATATGGATTTTTTTTATTTGTTTCTGGGATGTGGGCGTTGCTGGCTAGGCCTCCATTTATTGTCCATCCCTAATTGCTCTTGAGAAGGTGGTGGTGAGCTGCCTTCTTGAACCGCTGATGTCCTTGTGGGGTAGGTACACCAACAGTGCTGTGATGAAGGGCGTTCCAGGATTTTGACCTAGTGACAGTGAAGGAATGGTGATATAGTTCCAAGTCAGGATGGTGCATGGCCTGGAGGGGAACTTGCCGGTGGTGGTGCTCCCATGCATCTGCTGTCCTTGTCCTTCTAGGTGGTAGAGGTTGCGGGTTTGGAAGGTGCTGTTGAAGGAACCTTGGTGTGTTGCTGCAATGCATCTTGTATATGGCACACACTGATGCTACTGTGCGTCGGTGGTGAAGGGAGTGAAAGTTGAAGGTGGTGGATGGGGTGTCAGACAAGCGGGCTGCTTTGTCCTGGATGGTGTCAAGCTTCTTGAATGTTGTTGAAGCTACACCCATCCAGACAAGGGGAGAGTATTCCATCACACTCCTGACTTGTGCCTGGTAGATGGTGGACAGGCTTTGGGAAGACCAGAGGTAAGTTATCTGCTGCAGAATTCCCAGCCTCTGACCTGCTCTTGTAACCACAGAATTTATGTGGCTGATCCAGTTCAGTTTCTGGTCAATAGTAGCCCCTCGGATGTTGATAGTGGGGAATTCAGCAATGGTAATGCCATTGAATGTCAAAGGGAGATGGTTAGGTTCTCTCTTGTTTGAGATGGTCATTGCCTGGCACTTGTGTGGCACGACTGTTACTTGTTACTTTTCAGCCCAACCTGTTGTCCAGGTTTTGCTGCGTGTGGACATGGGCTGCTTCAGTATCTGAGGAGTTGTGAATGTTGCTGAACATTGTGCAATCATAAGCGAACATCCCTACTTCTGACCTTTTAATGGAGGGGAGGTCATTGATGAAGCAGCTGAAGATTATTGAGCCAAGGATACCACCCTGAGGAACTCCTGCAATGATGTCATGGGACTGAGACTCCAACAACCACAACCATCTTCCTTTGTGCTAGGTATTACTCCAACCAGCGGAGCATTTTCCCCCTGATTCCCATTGACTCCAGTTTTGTTAGGGCTTCTTGATACCATACTCAGTCGAGTGCTGCCTTGATGTCAGGGGCAGTCACTCTCACCTCTGGAGTTCAGCTCTTTTGTCCATGTTTGGACCAAGGCTGTAATGAGGTCTGGAGCTATGTGGCCCTGCAGAACCCAAACTGAGCATCAGTGAGCAGATTATTGCTGAGCAGGTGCCGCTTGAAAGCACAGTCAACGACCCTTTCCATCACTTTGCTGATGGGGAGTAGACTGATAGGGCGGTAATTGGCTGGGTTGGATTTGTCCTGCTTTTTGATATTCAATAAGCTGTTGCTCTCTCCCTACTTTCCTCAGTTAAAAATGGTTGGATTTATCTCCTTGTTCAGTGGATAAATGTACATACTACCTGTTGTGAGTCATACTGATGACTGAGTTAGCTATATTAGACTGAGTTACCCTAACTGTGCTGAGTTCGCTGATTTCAGCAGGGCAGCGGTTGAAGCGTTGCTGTTGGCTTCAACATACTAGACAAGGCAGTGATGGAACGTAGGAAATGAAGTAGGTCATTCAGCCCCTCCAGCCTGTTCCACCATTCAGTTAGATCATGCCTGATCTGTCCATGAAGTCTATTTACCTGCTTTTGTTCCATATCCCTTGAGACCCTAACAAACAAAAATCTGTCGATCTCAGTCTCAAATTTTAGTTGACTTTGAATTCCTCAGCCTTTTGGGGTTCTGGGGCGGGTAATTGGTGTGAATTTCAAATCTTCACTACCCTTTGTGTGAAAAAGTGCATCTTAATTTTACTGCTAAGTGGCCGAGCTCTAATTTTAAGATTAAGATTGGTCTGAATTCTGCAACCAGAGGTAATATTTTCTCTGTATCTACTCCATCGCATCCCCTAATCATTTAATCGCTCAATTAGATCGCCATTGAACAAACTCAAGGGGATACAAGCCAAGTTTATGCAACCTGTCCTCATGATCTAACCCTTTCCTCTTTGTGCGCTGCATTTCTACTAAGGCTCAGTGCCTCAAGTTATATACAAACTTTGTGGTTCCTGCTGGAACATGGGGATGTACAACCATCAAGTAAGGACAGGATTGGGCTCAGCTGTGATACCAATGATAAATTAACTTGTTGGCAATTGCTATTAAGGGCTACCTATCAAAAATTACCTTTATACTTAGGCCATGGATGCTTGTCTGTTAATTGAAGTGGACGGGAAATTGGGCTGGCTCTGTTATAGATGTGAGTTCCTCGTTACCCAATTTTCCTGTATTTGCTGCGCCAAACTATCCCATTGCCTCAGGAACAGGAAAACTTACCCATTGATGTCCTTGGCCATCACTGTCCAGTATCCTGCAGCACTACTTTCATCAACCTAACTGGCATTAAGTAATTCCGATGGCAAAAGAACAAAGCTAGTTCCAGTAATTGAAAGACTGCACACAAAACCTTTTAATTTATAGTTCAAGTGGCAAAATATTAGATAATGTTACATTTCCCCCTCGTTTATGCTGTTTAGTGAAGATGAGGGAAAACGCCATAGTTTTTTTTCCTGCCTTTTTTGTTGTTGATCTGGCAAGCCAGCTAACGCTTTAAAGTTTTAATCACCTATTTGTAGAAATATATTGTAAATATATGGAAAGGACTTTGCATGGCACTAAGCCAGTCTTAGAAGGCTCAAAACACCATGATTTGACAATATCCAAACCACTTCATTGGATCAGGCTCTGCTAACTCCCATTTTTACTTTGTGTAATACAGTAGCATATAATTGTAGGCTGCATCACCAAGGGTTAGCTAAACGTCTATAATTTTATATTTTTGGCATTTTGTTCAGGTTGCTATACCTCTTTTTGATTGTTGAAAAATCATAGGTTCGTGCAAACTGATGTAATGTTTAACTACTGTATTAGCACGGAGTATAATACTTTTATCAGAGATGGAAACAACTATGATAGCTGTCATTGCCTAATAACTAGTTATATTGTAATGATTTCCAGTTCAGATTACTCAATTGCATTGTAAAAGAAAGGGTAGTATTTACATTTGACTGCAGATGTATTTATGCCATTACAAAAATGCTACAATACGTTGTGTTTTGGTTGCTGCAGCTAGAGTGATAAATCCTGAAAATTGTGCTGCATTTAATGAAAATTATACTGGAATCCAGCTGAACTTAACTGAAACAAATTGGTTATCAGTGTTCGAAAGCACAGTTGGTTTAAATAGCCTGGTTGCATAATTACTTTTGGCCACTGGCCATTTCAACAAAATACCTTTTAAAATTGTTTATATTGCCACTGCATACAAGTAACAAGTAAAAAAAAAAGTATGGAAAATAATCAAACAAATAATTTGATCATGAAGTAAAAGGATTTGAGTGTGATTACTGGTCACAGTAATGAAGCTAACTATTTCCATGAAGCTGATCAAACTAATTACTAGGATATGTCTTATGAGCATTAGACTGTGTCAAAGCTACATATTCAACCATGTGTAGCTTATTGAGACAGTCCTGGGTTTATTATTCTTTCGCATACTGTATTCTGTGTGCTGGTAAGTGAAGGCTTCAAAATATATGCTCAAATGTGCAATTAACAAATGCATAAACTTTTTGTACCTCAATTAACACAGGTCCTAGGATTTCTTATGCACTCATTTTGACTGCAAATGCTGAATGAAAGAAAGCACAATAACCTTAAAGTGGTTGTCTTTCAGGTATACAGGTGGGCAGATCATTCTAGTGTCATCCTTCAGGGGCTAAATGAGCAGAGACAGAGGGGACTGTTCTGTGATATCGTGCTTGTGGCAGATGAGCAGAAAGTGTCAGCCCACAGGAATCTTTTGGCTGTCTACAGTGACTATTTTAATTCTATGTTTACAATTGGCATGAGGGAAGCTTATCAGGAAGAAGTTGAGTTGGTTGGAGCCTCCTACATAGGTCTGAAAGCGGTGATTGACTTTCTGTATAGCAGCGAGCTCCCTTTAGATGGTGGAAATATTGACTATGTGCTGGAAACTGCACATCTTCTACAAATTTGCAAAGTAGTAGATTTTTGTTGCGAGTACCTGGAGAATGAAGTTAGCGAAGAAAACTACCTTTATCTTCAAGAACTGGCCTCAATTTATGACCTGGAGCGATTAGACTGTTACATTGACAGTTTTATTCTGCATGACTTTGGTACCCTTTCCTTCACTCCAGAATTTTTGCAAAACATCTCTGTGCAAAAACTTTGTCTTTATTTGGAG
The DNA here is from genome assembly GCF_036365525.1 of Heterodontus francisci. NCBI lineage: Eukaryota > Metazoa > Chordata > Chondrichthyes > Heterodontiformes > Heterodontidae > Heterodontus > Heterodontus francisci. Next base: position 23,117,938 of record NC_090387.1, on the reverse strand, counting down.
AGCAACAATGTACAACATGACTGTGAACATGATTTGCTGCAGGCTGCACTGCAGTGGCTGACGCAGAGTCCTGATAGAGTGCAGGATGCTCGCCTAGTCCTTAGAAGCATCCATTTCCCACTTATACCTAAAAGTGATCTGTTACATCGAGTTAAACCAGCAGTGTGCTCCCTACTTCCCAAAGAAGCAAATTGTGAAATCTTCTTGGAAGAAGCAATATATTATCACAATAACATCACAAAGCAACCAGTACTTCAAAACAAACGTTCTGCCCTTCGCTCGGATGTTGAAAGGCTATTGTTTATTGGCGGGGAAGTGTCAGAACGCGGAGAGGAGCTAAGTGATGATATGTGCTTCTTTGATGCAGCTAAAGGGCAATGGTTTTCTGAAACGATGCTGCCCGCAAGACGGAGCCATCACTGTGTAACTGTCTTTGGAGGATTTATCTTTATGGCAGGTGGAAGCTCATCTCGTGACAATGGCGGTGACGCAGCTTCAAACGTCCTTTATAGATATGATCCTAGATGTAACCAGTGGTTCAAGGTAAATTTCTTTTCTTCTACAACTTGACATCACTTCTATTCAAGCATCAAAACTGAACCCATAATGAACATTTCACAGCAATATTTACAAGCCTGTTCCATGTTTTCTGTTGCCGTTATCTTTTTGCTGTGGGGGAACCAGTAACTTCTGTGAATTGATGGCATTCATGTATTAAGTTGCCAATAATGAAACCTATATAAATGGGTTCAAGGAACTGCGAGATATTTTCTAGAGAACTAAACAGGTGGAGTTATTGAGCGTAATAAACTGAATTGTTTCCTTCCTCTTCCTCCTTCTGGACATTGACTTCCCCTGAGGTACTGTTCTATGGACATCAGGTGTCCTCTAATACCACATCCAGATGACAGACACTTCATGGATAAGGCTAGTAGATGAGCACTTGAAGAGTATTTGACTGTGGTGGGCACAGCAATACCTGATCCTGAACTCGCCCAACACCCACGTGTGCATTTTTGAATATATGATGAGGGTCTCCAGATGATTTCCTCCCCACCCCCTACCAATTCTAGACTAAGGCTGCTTAGGTCTTTAAGGTTGCCCATATTGCTGAGATCAGCTAACTTAAGACGTGCATTGTTCAACTGTGTACAGTTTTGCTAACTGAGCAATGTGACGATGAGTGTGGGAACATGGGTTTAGGAGTACTGCTCATAGAGAAGATAAACACCAATGTGAACTGGTTGTGCTGAATGGCCAGTTATTTTCTTGTAATTTCTACATAATTCTATGAAGTTCTCTCTAACTGAGTTGAAGACAAAAGAGAGGGCCTGTGCTTAAAACAAAAAGTGAGAGGAAAGGAAAGGGAGTGGGGGAAATTGGTAAGGAGGCAGTTCTTTATATTGGTAAGCAAGTGTACCAGGCCAAATAGTGTGGGGAACTGACAGCAGATCAAACACTGGATAAAACATTTTGCCTTCTCTGATAACTTCCTTTCCAAGTCTGTTGGTTGCAGTTTGTAAAAGATGTGCTCTGCCAGCAGCAAAAGACACCATCATTGTGTCTAAGGATGTGATTGGCTGACATCTTGTCACATGTTGGAGCATCTCTTATGGGGTCTGCACATGATTTATTCACCAAACAGGCAACTGCATTAAAACCAGGCTTTACCAGAATCTGAGGGTTAGTACCAGAAAATAAGCAGAAATGCTGCCAGCTTTCCGTAAAAATGCAAATGGTTCATCAATCATCCTAAGAGAAGGCAATCTGCTGCCCCCCTCCTACCTGGTCTGGCCTACGTACCATACTATTTCTCAATAAGTGTTAAACTGTTAACAGCCTCAGGGCAACTGGTTTATTTAATGGCCCAGAATTTGATGGATGGAGTAGGGCAGCTTGCATGCCCCATTTGTTAGACTTTTTCCTCACCCTTCAGCTTGAAAACGTTCTGCCTTGTTAAGTGAGTGGAAATGTGAGCTGATAATGGTGCAGTGATGGCAACAGACATCTAGGACCTTAGTGAACAATGGAACCAGCAAACCATCTCCTTAACCAGTGAGGTTTAAGGATTGCAAAGGAAACAGGAAAAATGGAGGAGTGTAAATTAGTCAACTTGAGGACAGAAATAAGGAGGGAAAGAAAGATTGGATTGAGAGAGAGAGAGAGAAACAAAGGAAAGTTTTTTTTAAAGTAAACTTTAAAAATCATGAACAACTTATTACTAATTTTAGGAATGAGATTGCACTGTTTAAATTGAGATTACATTTGATATTTCAGGAACATAAATCTCCTCAATAGATAGGTACTTAGACTGTTAAGTACCCTAACTTTTTACAGCAAGTTTAGTCGGCATTTAATGCACAAATGCAACAACATCATGAAACTCACAGGTAGATTGTGGGCAAGCTGCCATTCTCATCAAGTTAATGGCAAGGTGGCACAACTCCTCCAGCAACTTATGGCGATTCGCAATTCGGGGTATTTTCTCCTTGTCACAAGTTCCTGGGTGATTTCACGTAAATAATGGCATACGTATTAAATTCCCCATTAATTTGGATGAAATTTCTGGATAGTAGATACTGCCTTGCCAGTCTTAACAACATCCCAAGGACAAATTTTCAAAAGCAAACAAGGAAATCATTTAAATGGAGTGATAGGTTAGGATCTATGATGGAGGAAATAAAATGCTCCTGAATATGACTTGAACATATACATTGCACTGAATTGTGTCATTAGTTACAGTGTAATGGGAGCCTAGTGCAGAATGGCAATAGATGGTATGTAAATATCAAAGAGGTGGTTTAGCAAATATGGATTGCTCCTTTTTAAGAAATAATGGTCCAGATTTTGTAGTCAGCAGCAAAGTGGCAGCATTCTCTGCTCACTGCACTGAGAAATACGAACTTACCTGGTTCGTTGGCTGCAGCAAAAATTTCAACTTCTTGCTGCAGCATGGCCTACTGACGAAATGATCTGCGAGGCCTAGCAGCGAGGTGCATTCCTGGTGAAACCATGCCTGCCCGATAACGTCAAAGGTAGGTGAGTGTCTTATTATGATTAAACACTTTAAACACTTATTTAAAACTTTTAAATACTTTTAACACTTTTAAAAACTGTTATAAACTTTTAAACACTTTAACAAATTTTGGATGCCCGGTGATCTCTGCTTGGGTATGACTAATAGGCTGAATATCAATACTTTATTTGCCTGTGGTTTTAAAGTTCATATTTCATGCAAATAACCTTGTAATCATGATCAGAATTCACCCTTAAAACAAACATGATTGAATAAGTGTAAAAATTAAGCTTATTTCAGGACTGTGTTGAAGGAAGGCAGTGGCAAAACACAGGTGCTTTATTTATTTTTGTTTCAGTGTTCTTTATTAAGTCAAGGACAGTAAACAACCTTTTCCGGCAACTTCATGGTTTCAATATTAAACTTGTTGCTATCAAGGAGGGTAACACCGTAGTGCCATTCTCCACTTATGATTCAAGCTTAAACAAGATTAACACCAAACTAAAATTGTAATATTAACCTTGTTTCAATCTTTTATGAAAACACAGTATTTCCTAAAGATTTTCAAAAAAATTCAAATTACCAGTCCAGTAGATAAGTGTACAACAATTAAAATATCAAAGGAAATGTAAATATTTATTTGCCAACAACAAAAGACACATTCATTCTCAAAACATGTCCACATTTTAAAAACTAGTAACTTCATCACTTTAAAGTTGCCATGGTCCCCTGTCCTTTTGTCCTGTCAATATCCATCCCACCTAATATTTCTCTCTTACCTTAAAGACAATTCAAATCCCTAGTTGGACAGGCTGATTGTGATTTTTGAATGGCAATGTCTCCCTAGAAACTTTCTGGTCATGATTTAGTTGGTTAAAGATTTATTAGTCTCACAGCAGTTGCATCACAGCGAGAGCTCGGTTTTCTTTCCGACTGCACACTGCTTTTGTAGCATTGGGACAATTAATGACAACTCTTGTTTCCGGTAATAAATGGCAAATTATCACATTTCTGAACTATGTCGTGCCATCGGACTGACCTCTGAGGTTGGCACAGCTTACTACTGATAAATTCTTTGGAAGAATTGAGAAACTGGGACAGCGAAACAGAGATTCAGCCTAAACACTGAGCCAGAGGGAGAAGGGGAGACTGACCGAGTGAGGGAGGAAGACAGATACTGAGAGAGACAGACAGAGGAGAGACACTGAGACAGATACAGAGAGAGAAACTGGGGCAGAGACCCTAGACACAGGGAGAAATTGAGACGGGCAGCAGACCGAGAGAGAGAGAGACACGCATACACACAGGGAGAGAGAGACTTAAACATCAAACAGAGAGAGAGAGAACCAGAGGGAGAGACTGAAACACCAGACCCAGAGAGAGAGGAGCCCCTTTTTGTTGAGTCCTTTCTGTGGAGGAGAGAAAAGAGAATGATTCTTTCTTCAGTCTATTTGTCTGCTCCTATACCCACACCATGTGTCTGTGTTTTATAGGAGAGAGCTTGCTACATTGCAAAAGATTCCACTGTTTGAAAATATTTTGCATGTTTAGATGTATTTGTGGAGAGGTGCTTTATGTTAAGGGGCTCATTAATTTATAGTGCAGAATCTCCCAAGCAGGCTCTGCACCTGCTAATATCAGCTCTAAATAAATAAATGTAAAAAATCAGAGTAACTTGTGGGCAATCAGCCCAATTTGTCGAATTACATGTCCCTGCTGCTTTACAGAGCAGCTCGGCAGGACCATCCTCAGACATGACTTTGGAGCCGAATAAGGCACACCGCAACTTCTGGTTTGTGGCGCAAGTGTGCACACTGGAAGTTGAGGTGCCATTCCAGCCCTCAATAGGACGATTGTCGCTATTGGGACTACAGAATCTAGGCTAGTGTAGTTGTGGAACTCTTTGAAGGGCATATAGATTTGGTGCTTGATGCACCAATCTTCATTGTTGCATTATTAATACTGTTATTTCCTAGTTGAATTTCTACTCTCTTGCATGTCATCCTGATCATCAACTGCATACTGAGGCTTTCCAAGGAAAAAATTATGGTGCATGTAGCAGAGAAGAGCTATTCTGAAATTGTTCGCAAACAGAGGAATGGTGGCTTGTACTGTAAGACTGTTGAAAGGCCATGCTAATTTTGCAGGTCCCTCTAATTTCCATATGAATTTTGCATTATATGTAGAAGTCATTGTGAAGGAGATATTATCAAAACCTTGGTGCTAAACCTCAGTATCAATAGATACATCTTTATGGAAGAGGTAGAAAGTCAAGGCAATGTGTAGTATTCTGGTCAAACAGGGTTAAGGAGCAGGGGGATAATTTGACCTTGGTGGGGGAGAGGAGAAGAGGGAAGGTGGGTAAAGAGAGAAAGTGGAGTGGAAAAGTGCATTGGGGAGAAGAGAAATGGGCACAGGGCAAGCTAGAGGCAAGAGAAAAGTAGAGAGATGGAGAACAGGGGAGGTGAGCGATGGAGCGAAAACAGGAGGCAAGTTCTCTATGCATTTTATATATGTGTATGTGTGTTTGTATGAGTGAGTGCATATGGAGAAATAGGCAGATATAAAAAATGTCATATACACGCATAGACCGTTTATTAAATAGCGTTCAAAGTTTCAATGGAATACAGTTTAAAAATTGAGAGATAGTTATTTTACCTATGTTGTTTCTTAGATATTCTAGGTTTGTTTTTCAGGTTGCTCCCATGAATCAGAGACGAGTGGATTTTTACTTAGATGCCTTTGCAGACTTTCTGATAGCCGTTGGAGGAAGGAATGAGAATGGTGCTTTATCCTCTGTTGAAATCTATGATCCCAATCATGATACCTGGTCCTATGTTGCTGGCCTACCAAGGTATTTCAGTAATTTTTCATACCACTGGTATTGTATGATTCTCTGCATCTCTTGCATGTACTTACTGCAGAGATTGAAATGAATCATTCATGATACCTTAAATCTGTGAATTTATTTTCTTCAGTGTATTTTTAAAATAAACTGATTTTACCAGCCCCTCAACGTCGGGGGTCATGGCAGGTGGCCCGTAAAATACTTGCGGGAGCAGCCCACCATGACCCCTAACGTCGAGAAGACCCCACTGCATTTTACTGGCGGCGGCAGGGCTTTCATTTACATATTTAACTTAATTAAAATGAAATGCAAATTAAGGTACCTGGTCCCGGCGGCCGTCCCATGCCGATTTTATTTTCGGAGTTCTGAGGCGAGACACTAGTGGGGAGGGGGGAGGAGTGAAATTATCAGGGCAGGGCAGGGAGCAGGGAAAACACCTTTTATTGGCTGTGAGGATGGTGGGAGGGAGTTGAAGGGCAAATGTGAGAAGGTTGGTGGGGGGGGATGTTCGGTTTGTGAATAAAATGAGTTTTCTGAATATAGGGCAATAAAAAAACCATTGGGGGGGGGTAGTGAAAGGGCCTCCATCTTCTAATTTTTTATAAGCAGATGAAAAGACATAAAAATGGCGCCGGCACCTGCGCAGTGGCCGGGGAAGGTGCGGCGGCCCCCACGATGTGCGGCACGCTCATAAAATTCAGCCCCAAGTCATGGTATCAGAGTTAGGAGAGGTGACTGATAACTTGGTTGACAAAGGTGGGTTTTTAAAGGCGGAGTTCAAGATGGAGGGGTTTAGGCAAGATTTAAGCAGATCTATTTAAAATTTCCAATAAATAGAATGAGTTCTGATCGTGCTGGCTTGCTGATACAGATTGTTACACACAGCTCAGATAATGCACTTTAATATCTTTCAAAATGAATGCTCCATATTGCATCTTGTGATAGAAGATAGCATTTTCTGCACTGTTCAGTTGTCATTATCTTGATACTAGAATCAAAGTCAGCATCTGATGATTGTATGCATGTAATGTGTGTACAATATATTGTCTGTGCATCTGTTATACTTTTGGCAGATTCTAATGCCATGCACCTCTAAACAAGTGATTATCATGATGGCTGCCTTTGATTATCTAGACTCTCCTCAGATTACTCAATTGCACTGCACTTGATCACTTGTCAATAGTCAAACTCTTGCCTCCTCATAGTACAATGGTTGAATTGCTCCATCCTGATTTCCTGTATGCCCTGCAGTAGGATATTGAAATACTTAACTTTCAGTTGTTCAAAGATACAGTTTAACTAAGTTTAACCAACAACTATCATCTGTGATTTTTGACTCAATCCTTTCTCTTTTTTTGCCTTTGTTACCTCCTCTGACCTCAAAAGGGACTCCTATATCTCTTCCGTAGTTAAAGCTGTCTCCAAGAAGCTTGATTTCCTCTTCCATGCCAAACACTTCTCACAACCATTTGTTAACTACAAGGATGGGGAGGTGGGGGTGGTGGTAAGAAGGAGAGAACTGCTATTCTCCAGGACTGTATACAGCAAATGCAGTTATTTGCTGAAGAATGGGGGAAAATCATTGTCTAGAACAACAGCTTGCATTTATTTGGCATTTTTAAGGTTGGAAAACACTGCGCTGCAATTAGATATAAAATAACTTAATATCTGATGGGCAATTCCTGTGTGATCTTTTACTTCCAGCAACTCACTCAATGTTTGTTCCCTATTTTATCTGTGTAATAATAATCCATTCTTCTCTGATCTTTCCTTCCATTCCATCCAAGCTCTAAGCTTTTTACCCTTTTTCCAATCCTAATTTGTTAAAATTGATACTTGCCACACTGTTTCCTACTTCAACTTATTCTATCCTGTAACTCCAAACTCATCTCTCATTTAGCTTATTATAATATAAAAAATGTATTTAATTTGTTGAATATAATACAGCATCTTTATTTCAAACTCTTGATTGTTATTCTGGCCACATCTGATATATGCCTGAGTCTTTTCTCTCATATCATTCTGCCATGAATTGTATGTCTGAATAAGGAATAGTTCACCATGCACAGTCCATTCTAACCAAGTAAGTTTTTTTTATTGAAAAATTAGAACCTTTCGTTAAATCTCAAGTTGTCACCTCCCAAGTTCGTGCCTATCTTTCCAGCAACGTCATGCTTCAATATCTCCAATCAGGTTTCTGGCCTGTGCCACAGCATTGAAACAGTCCTAATTAAATTCACAGATGACATACGATGACCCTCCTCATCTTTCTTGGCCTTTGACGCGGTTGACCATATTGTCCTCCAATGCCTTTCTGTCATTGTTCAGTTGAGTGGGACTGCCCTCTCCTCATTCCATCTTAACCAGTCATAGACAGAGAATCTCCTACTATGGCTTCTCTTCCTGCCACCCCACTGTTACCTATCCTTGAACCCTTCCTATTTCTCATCTACATATTGCTCCTCGGCAACGTTATTGCAAAGGCATCACGTTCCATGTGGACTCTGATGATGTCCAGCTCTACATAACCACCACCTCTCTTTACCCCTCCACTGTCTTTCTATTATCAGGCTATTTATGTGTCATCCAGTATGCCTTCCTTTAAGAAACTTCCTGAACCTCTTGCACCAAGCTTTTATTACAGGTCCCAATGCTCTTTCTTTGGCTGTCGTATTTTGTCTGTAAACATTCCTATGAAGTGCTTTAGGATGTTTTACTGTGCCAAGGATAGGTAACAGTGGCGTGGCAGGAAGAGAAGCCATAGTAGGAGATTCTCTGTCTATGACTGGTTAAGATTGGAATGAGGAGAGGACAGTCTCACTCAACTGGACAATGGCAGAAAGGCATTGGAGCACAGTGTGGTCAACTGCGTCAAAGGCCAAGAAAGATGAGGAGGGATCGCGCACCATGGTCATAGGAGCAGAGAATGTCATCTGTGACTTTAATTAGGACTGTTTCAATGCTGTGGCAGAGGCCGGAAACCTGATTGGAGATCTTGAAACATGAAGTGCTATATGAGTGCAAATTACTGTATATATTACTGTATACAGTTTGAAAAAAATGCGACTCTGTGTTAATCTTAATGCAATTTTAAAACTGGTCCAGTGATTTACCACATCATTAGAAGCACTTTCCTCCTTTAGTCGGTTATATGCAATGTATTTGTTATGACTGGTTTCACTAACGTGATCCTTTCTTTCTTAGGTTTACGTATGGCCATGCTGGTTCAATATATAAAGAATTAGTGTATATCTCAGGAGGTCACGATTACCAAATTGGACCCTACAGAAAGAATCTTCTTTGCTATGACTATCGAACTGATGTTTGGGAAGAAAAAAGACCGATGATAACTGCTCGAGGGTGGCATTGCATGTGCACACTGCAGGACCATATCTATGCTATAGGTGGCAGCGATGATCACATTGAGTCTATGGAGAGATTTGATATTTTAAGTGTGGAATGTTACAGCCCACAGTATAACCAATGGACCCGAGTTTCCCCTCTCTTGCAAGCCAACAGTGAATCAGGAGTGGCAGTCCTGAATGGAAAAATTTACATTCTTGGTGGCTACAGTTGGGAGAATACAGTGTTTTCAAAAGCTGTACAGATATACAACAGAGTTGAGAATAAATGGCACCGTGGCTCAGACCTCCCAAAATTAATTGCAGGAGTGTCAGCCTGTAGTTGTGTGCTAAAGCCTAGAACTCCAGAGAAGAAGCTGAAGACTAAACACCAGGACTGCAGTAGATAACCAGTTCAAAACAGCGTAACCTTAGGATGTCCATTAAGTTTAATTTTAATCCATTGTGTTATTAATAAAAAGCCCTTAACATCCCTCACTACTGTTAGGTTTCTGTCATTTGACAACATTGTTTGAAAAAAGCCACCTGTTCTATTTATTCACCGTAACTGCTGTATAATTCTGTGTTCATGCATAATGCTTTGCGATCTATAGCACATAGAAGCCAAAATTGTTGAGTGATCCTGAAATGTGAAAATTGTGCTTTTATTTTTTTAAAACCTATCCTAAGGGGGTTGGGGTAGATTTAGAAGGGATTTTTCATTCAGAGTTAGATGTATGGCATTAATTATAAGTGTACTTGGGGAAATAGAGTACATTTATAATGATGCAGTCTTAAGTTATTTGTGTGTGTGTATGAATGAGTGGCACATTTATATGAGCTTTCGAACAGTCTATCCTATTTTATGTACCTAATATCTACCATACTTAATGTGACTAAATTTGCTGGTTTTACTAAAATATGGGATGTTGTTTGTTGGAATGGCCAAACTATACAAGGCAAGCAGTATTAAAATCAATGTCTGCATGTCCTGAAAGGATGACATAACAAGTTTATTACGGTATAATATCTGGCAGTCAAAATAACAAGTTTTCTTTAAAATTCTGAGTAGTTTGTATATGCTATTTGTTATGCGACTTAATAAGCAAAACCCTTAGCTGTTTAAATCTATTCAGTAATGTGGTAGAAGTACAAATGTAGCAGTTAGCTATTTTACAGATAAATAATTTCAGTAACAAAATAGAATAAGCCCACAATTTTAAAGTAATTAATTTGGCTGTATCAGATGCCCTGTTGCAGTGTTTTATGTTTGCATAATCACTGATAAGGGGAGAAATTCTAAACTATAATGAAGTACATTGCTCATTCCCTTTCCACTTTTAAATAGTGTTCTCTTTTCTGTTCTGTTCTCTCTCACCTCTGCCAGTGTTGTATTTCGATAGGAGCTACAGAAACTCAGGTGCTTCCCTGGCACAGCTAAAATCAAAAACTCCCTATGTAGGAAGAATCCTGGGGATGAAGTTGCATCACTGACGTATTAATGCGCTGCAGGATTGTGTTTATGTACTTTTAAAATGTTCTTTTACTATGAGAATCAAAATGAATTATTTAAAGAATACGTAAGTATGATTAAATAATTTAATCTGTATAATGTCGTCCAAGCACATTCATTTATGGCAGAACAATAGGATTTTTTTCTCAGACATTGTAAAATATTTGAGAAATGGTTATTTTCAGAACGTAAAGGGCATATTCTATCAGTGTTCAAGCACAAAAATCTGGAGTCTAAATATAAGGTCGAGTTTTCTTTTGTGTTTTGAAATATAAAGCACATTTGTTTAACATTTTTGTAACTAAGTAAGCTGAACAATTATGAAATATAGCAATAATATACAAGTAAGAATTTTTAGATTTTTGACTATTTACAAATCATCATTGATTTGAGACCATAACTGCTGCAATGTCCCTTTCAGTGCACCTTTTTAACCAACTTGTATTTAAAATCCATAGAATATTGGCAACTCTTTCAATTTTCTCTCTCTCTCCCCTAAGAAATTTGAAGGAATGATTGCAACAAGTTTGGATCATTAGTAATGGAAGTAAACTTTTATATATTGCCAAAGTTACTGATTTTGTTATTGTGTACTAATTTTGGCTTTCTTTGAAAACAGCTTTTCTTTATATTAAAATGGCTTTTTAAAAATTCTTAAGCACTACTTGGACCTGTAGCATGTTCACTGTATTTGAGCTAAATCTATGTATAGGACCCAAGCCTACATTTGGAAAACCTCTGCATTACATGTACAATGAATTCTTATGCAGTGCATTGCTAGTTTTATCTGCCCCATAGTTTCCCTTTGGAGAAACATATAATCTGACAAAAGCTATCTGCTTGGGGTGGAATTCTTCACATTTCTCTGATAATTTGTATATTTATAAAATAGCCTTACACATTTTGATTTTGTTTTAAATAAACATTTTCTTCGGCAAAAAATTTAACTGTTGACAAAAACGAGGTACGTATAGCTCCAAAGACTAGTAGAAGTCCCAGATGGAATAGGGGACGGGGTGAATTATGCCTGTCAAGGTAGTTATAGCACTGATGTTTAGAACACAGAAAATACTGGAAATACTCAGCAGGTCCGGCAGCATCTGTGAGAAGAGAAACAGAATTTACATTGCAGGTCGATGACCTGTCATCAGAACTGAGGCAAAGAGTTAACTTCAGAGAAGAATTAAAAGGCATGCTAAAAGTGCACTTTGCAAAGAACAGAGGAACGAAAAGGTTCATGGTAAATAGATTTAGAAATGCAGCATAGTGGCGCAGTGGTTAGCACCGCAGCCTCACAGCTCCAGCGACCTGGATTCAACTCTGGGTACTGCCTGTGTGGAGTTTGCAAGTTCTCCCTGTGTCTGCGTGGGTTTCATCCGGGTGCTCCGGTTTCCTCCCACATGCCAAAGACTTGCAGGTTGATAGGTAAATTGGCCATTATAAATTGCCCTTAGTATAGGTAGGTGGTAGGGAAATATAGGGACAGGTGGGGATGTGGTAGGAATATGGAATTAGTGTAGGATTAGTATAAATGGGTGGTTGATGGTCGGCACAGACTCAGTGGGCCGAAGGGCCTGTTTCAGTGCTGTATCTCTAAATAAAAAATAAAAATAAATAAATAAAATCTTTGTGGGAAATTGGATTGGGCAGGTTACGTGGACTAATAGTTTACCCCTGCCATAAATTTTCTGTTCATCTCCATGGTCTCGGTCTGCAAGCATAATTAATACTTACTACCAATTGCAGATTTTCCCAATGCTGTTTGCAAGTCTCAGCTGCTTGACTAGAATTAGTTGCAGTCTGCTACAATAATGCAGACCTAGGGACCTTTACAGTTAAAAGTCATTGTCATTCTGATTTTCTTACTGTGTGATAATATACTTCCATCTGGAGTATAATTGGAGGTCGGGAACAGATTCCTGCAGCTTTCAATTTAGCAGTTACGGTAGCTGTTAACTCTTGAAACCTTACACCAGAAAGCTATAGATACTTATCTAGCTCTATATTTCAAAAACAACAGTAAAATATGATGGAGTAGACTTGCAAGTTATTTTGTTTACCTTGTGTAAAGCAATTGTTCTGCAGTGCAGGTACCATAAATTGTAAATAAGCACATAAATAACTGTAGATGTGAGTAGAGCAACTGTATAGAATAAAAACGATGCATATTCAACTGTGTATTCATATGTTTGGTAATGCCAACCAAAATGCACAGTATTCTGTTGTACAAAATAGCACCTATTTATTTTGATAGCAAACTGTATCTTGAAGGTTTATTTATCTAAAATGAGCATGCTTGCATGTGCTATAATTTTAAATGAGGTTTAGTTTTGTTTCTTGTAGAAATGTTTTTGATATATACACTGGAGAACTTAATGGTGTTTAAACAGTTTGCTTTTTAAACAAAGATGTTATGACGTGTACAGCAGTTGAAATTAAATTACGTGGTGAATGTCAGTGTTTTCTGTAATTGCAGTATCCTCTTTCTGCTGTAATGTTTACAGAGCTGAATCATATGCACAGCTTCTGACATTAAATGCTCTTTGCAACTGCTTGAGTATTGGTACAGTGAAATTGTGATTATACCATTTTACGTTGTCAAGCATTTTGGAATTCGAGAATACAGTTTTCCACCTATTCATTTCTCTGTCAACCATTCAGCTGGCTATTATATACTAGAACCCAGCTGGCCATCAAGAACCTATGCTTGCCTGAATTTATGATTCCACAGATTTGTATAGATACAAATTCCTACTGACCTATTGGACTTGCAGTATTTTTTGATGTACTGTAAATATTTCAGTAATGTGCCTAAGAAAATCTCTACTACAAAGGACCTTATTTACCTGATGTACTGCAGTGATAATGGCAAACTTGCTACTCAAAACACCAAACTAACAAAATTCACTAGGTTATGTAATAGGAGAGAGTGATTTATTCAGTTCCCTGTTTAGCCATCAAGATCTTAAAATCTTCTGGCATTTTTTAGAAACGAATCACATAAAATTGTTCTGGCAACTGGTTGCTTTTGAAGGACCTTTTTTCCCCCCATGAAATTGACTTATACAGGAGACTTGCTGGTAAATTGCCAAATTCTGTTTATGGCCGACATTTGGGGGTTTTCTGGCCTCGGGCACATCAGATATTGAGAAATTCTAGTATTAGTACCAGAGATATATTGACCAATTTATTTTTGATGCTGTGTAGCATTGTACCAGTTAAGAAAGAAAATGTTACTGGGGTGCATTGTCAACTTGCTGCATGGATGTTAAACAGGAATTGCCTGATTTTCATTGATTTCAATACCCAGGCAGCAAGGTGAAAATCTTGTTCATTTTTGACACTGTAAGTAAGGTTAATGTTAAGCTGCAGCCGCTCATTGGCATCCATTGTATGTAAAATCCTTCATCCATATTTATTAATATGTAAATAGATCCCTCTAGTTCTGCTCTTACCCATTTTCCTCATTTTATTTTTCAGCTGTTAAGAATATCGATCTGTAGAACTGGATTTTACTTGATGACAAGAACTATTAATAAACTCAACTCTTTACTAGAAAATCCTTCGACTTTGTTGTCAATGATTACCTGCTACAGACTTTGTGCAAATTATTCATAAAATATCTAGGCACTCTGTTTCCTGATCAGAATGGAAGTATAACAATAGGAACATTACAACAAAAGGGGCTTGATGACAAGCAATTCAGAAATTAACTTGTGCTAGTTTTAAAATGCTGAGTTTGGAATTCGCCAGAAGCAGTTGTGCGTGGCAGATTGATGACACAGATCTGGTAACAGAAAATCCTAGCAAAGGAATTAGGCAGTTACTTTGGGCAGAATTTTTAAGCCCTGCCGGGAGTGTGAACGGAGGCAGATGGGGCAAGAAAATGCCAGTGCTGGCCGGCATGCCGGTTTCCCAATGCCATTCCCAGCACTAGCCATTTTAGAGAAGGCGGGTTCAAAGTGGGTAGCCAATTAGGCTCGCTAAGAGCCTTGTTAATTGCAATTAAAGGAGGCTGACTGTAATTAACCAGTTTCTGGAACCGGCGTGGGGACTTTAATTTCCTGGAGGCTGGCAGGCATCAAGACCTTCCCTGCCTGCCAGGGTTCAAGAGCAGCTACAGGCTGACCTGTGAAGGGAGAAGGGATTTTCCCCTCCACACACACACACACCCATAGTGGTGGTCTGGCTGCAGGAACCATTCGTTATGTCTTCTTCTTTGGCCTCCTTGTCTCGAGAGACAATGGGTAAGCGCCTGGAGGTGGTCAGTGGTTTGTGGAGCAGCGCCTGGAGTGGCTATAAAGGCCAATACTAGAGTGACAGACTCTTCCACAGGTGCTGCAGATAAAATTGGTTGTCAGGGCTGTTTCGCAGTTGGCTCTCCCCTTGCACTTCTGTCTTTTTTCCTGCCAATTGCTAAGTCTCTTCGATTGCCACACTTTAGCCCCGCCTTTATGGCGCCCTGCCTTTATGGCTGCCCGCCAGCTCTGACGATCGCTGCCAACTGACTCCCACGACTTGTGATCAATGTCACAGGACTTCATGTCGCGTTTGCAGATGTCTTTAAAGCGGAGACATGGATGGCCGGTGGGTCTGATACCAGTGACTTGCTCGCTGTACAATGTGTCCTTGGGGATCCTGCTATGTAAAGTTTAAAAAAACTCTTTGTCTTGAAGCACCCTCTCTGTTACTTACTTGCCATCACAGCCTGCTGCTCCTCTCAAGCAGGAAGGCTTCTGATTGGCCCTCCAGCTTCGAGAGCTCGCCTGCTGTCCTTAATTGGACAAGGAACTTGTGTCTATGTCAATTAACGGGGCGCCTCTCAAAATTCTAAAGAGTGACTGTTTTCACCCGGCGGCCGGTTCAAGACCCAGAAACAGTCCTGACTCCTGTTTCCCACAACCAGTGTGAAAATCCAGCCCCTTGTATTTATTTCCCTGAGGAACAGACCAGTTGTTTATCTTACACAACATTAAAACAGGAAAAAGTGGTCAAACCTGTTATTCTGCTCTAACACACAACAAAAATGATTTGCATTTTGGAAGGAAGATTTTTTACTGTCAATGTTTTCCCAAGATTCTGAATATTTTGCTTTTTACAATATATCTTATGAACTTACCAAAGGATATATTTTTGCCCTTAATAATCTTCTTTGGCCTCCTTATCTCGAGAGACAATGGATAAGCGCCTGGAGGTGGTCAGTGGTTTGTGAAGCAGCGCCTGGAGTGGCTATAAAGGCCAATTCTAGAGTGACAGGCCCTTCCACAGGTGCTGCAGAGAAATTTGTTTGTCGGGGCTGTTACACAGTTGGCTCTCCCCTTGCGCCTCTGCCTTTTTTCCTGCCAACTACTAAGTCTCTTCGACTGGCCACACTTTAACCCCGTCTTTATGGCTGCCCGCCAGCCATATGTACCAATTTAATGACATTTCTAGGCATGTGAAAGAACCAGCACTCATCGCACCTTTCACAACTTTAGGATGTTCCAAAGTGCTTTACAGCCAATTAAGCACTTTTGAAGAGTAATCACTTGTGGGAAAAGCAGCAGCCAAGTTGAACACAGCAGGATCCCACAAACAGCATTAAGTTCATGACCAGATAACTAAACTTCAAGAAGTACTTCATTGGCTGAGAAGCGCTTTGCGATGTTGCAAGTTTGTGAAAGGCTCTCTATAAATACAAGTCCTTTCTGAATAAAGAACATGTTATTAAAATAATAAATTACATGCAGGACTTTGGATTTAGTAGGAGCTGAGCTGAGCCAACTTAAGGATGGAAATGACAGAATCAGCACTTTGCTCTCTCCTCCCATAAGTTGGTATTTCTTTTGATCGTGTATTACTGATTTTTGGAAATCTTTTCCTTTCATAATAGGGCTAAATCTCAGTCCAAGTTAATAGCTTTTTCATTTATTGCATTCTATGAAATATTGCACCTTTTTTTTCAATTTCACTTCAGTGAAGCTCTCCCGGATATTAAAATAATTCGCATTTTTCTTTATTAGACTTCTAGCACTGTGACAGGGTGGCTAAGTAACTTGAGAGCAGGCAGGTTATCCAACCCATTCTGTTACAGTTGACTGAAGGAGGAAAAACTGCTTCAAGTATTTAGTATGGGAGAATTGTATTGGTGTAAAAGAATGATAAACAATTTTAGACACACAAGTCATAATTATGTTTTTAAAGCTGCTAAAGCTAGGTATCTGACTGCAACATTTTACTGCCATTTCTAGCCGTGTGGGAATACAATGTAGTGGCAATTACAGAAACATGGCTTTAAAATGGTGCTTAATATTCAAGGATCTAAATTGTTCAGAAAAGATAGGGAAGGAAAAAAAGGTTGGTGGGGTGACAGGGAACACATTTTAGCATTGGAAAGAGAGGATGTCCTTGAGAGCCAACGATAGAATCCATTGGTTAGAGTTGAGAAGCTAAAAGGGTATGATTACACTACTGGAAGTGTTGAATAGGCCTCTAAATAGTGAGAGGGGGACAGAGAGGAGCCAATCTGCAGGGAAATCGCAGAGACGTGAAAGAAGCATAGAGTGGTGATATTGAGGAACTTCAATTATCCACATATTGATTGGGATAGTGTTAAGGAGGAGGAGGAATTCAATGGCCAGTATGTTCTCGGTCCAACTAGGAAAGAGGTATTGCTGGATCTGGTGCTAGGGAATGAGGACAAATAGGAAGCCATCTCCGGGAAGATTGCAATGCCAGTCTCGCTGCCGGCAAATGTGGGCTTGGGACTACCATTTGGTCACGAAGTCTGGATCTCGTAGCTCGCAGGAAAATCCTGCCCTTATTTTCCAAGGACTATGTGGCCTTCTTATTCTTCCTGCCAAACTGCAGCAATAGAAGTGAAAATATTTGAACATCTTCACAGATTTTCATCAATTCCTTACAGATCCTCCTGTTTTGAACTTATGTATTTTTTTTGTCAGGGAAATTATCAGCACACTTGCACTTGATGCCAAAGATCAGATGCACAGTTGAAGACTGGCATATAACCACAAGCATTCATAAATTCAGGGCAGTCTGGAAAGAGAGGTTAAGTTGTTGAATATATAAATTTTAATTCAATCTCAGAATACATGATAAAGTATTAAGGTCCAATCTGTAGACATTTGAAAGCATAACCAGACACAATTTATTTCATTTTGATGAAATGCAAAAATGAAAAGCCTGCTACTTGTTTTCTTGTTGGAAAGAAGTTATTCCATGAATTATAGTGTTGTGGGAGGTTCGAACAAGGTTTTTAAAAAATATGAATAGAAAATGTTCCGACAATTTAAATGTATACCAATCAAAAGCTATGAACAAGGCTGAATTTTATTGACCCCCCGATGTCAGGGGTCCAGAAAATGCCTCCGGGAGAGGGCCACCAAGCACCCCGATGCCAGAATTGCTCGATATTGCCAGTGGCGGCAAGGCCTCATGGTGGCTCACCTGTCACTCAGCGACAGGACTGCCATTTAAATATTTAAATTAATTAATATCAATGACTAAATGGGACCTAAGTTCCTGCCGTCTGTCCTGGTGCAATCTTCATGCCGCTGGCCGGCACTCCCGCGCCTTCAGATCCCTGTCTGGGGAACCGAAGTGGAACACTGGTGGGGAAGGGTGAGGAGGTAGGTTTCTCGGTGCGGGAGGCGGGGGAGCAGGGTCAAAGTAATATCATTGGTGTAGGGGATAGTGGGAAGAGTTATAGTTTAAAGTTTATGTACAATGTGGGGGTGGAAGGTCAGGTGGACAAGGTAAGCATTTTGGGGGGGGGGAGAGGGCAAGTAATTAATTTAATTGTTATTGGGGGGGTGTGAGAGGGGCAGAATAAATGTATTTTTAAAAATAAATGTCTCTTTAAAATTTAAATTTCCCGATAGGGCTCAAAGCCCTTTAAAAATGGCATCAGCGCCTGCGCTCAGGCAGCTGATGCCACTGCCTGGGACGAACAGCCTGCCCCCTCCATGTCATTGTGTTGGGGGGGGGTGCAGGGGGGGGGGCAGCCCACCCCTGCTATTTAAATGAGCCGCCGCGCTTAATATCACACGGCTCCGCGGCATGCAGCCCGCCATTGTTTTCACCTGCCACCAATTTCGGCAGCAGCAGTATAAATTTCAGCCCTAAGTCAAAAGAACAGACTTATCAAACTTTCCATTTTAATACATAATAATGCAGTCTTTTGAATGTTTCGGAGTTTACAAAGAAGTTTAACTTAGCTCTCGACTGTTACAAAATTTTATCTCCAGCTGCTTACTGCCTCAAGTCTATTGGGTGTGGCCAGCTGTTTTTCCAGTTTCTAATGATTTTCTAAGTAGTTACAAAGTTAGGTTGGAAAAACTGGGGCTATTTCTCCCTGGAGCAAAGGAGATTGAGGGGAGATTTGATAGAGGTGTACAAGATTATGACAGGCTTAGATAAGGTAGTCAAGGAAAAACTGTTCCCATTAACTCGTGGTACAAGGACTAGGGGACACAGATTTAAGGTTTTGGGCAAGCGATGCAGGGGGAATATGAGGAAGAACTTTTTCACGCAGCGGGTGTTAATAACCTGGAACTCGCTGCCCATAAGGGTGGTAGAAGCAGAGTCAATCAATGATTTCAAAAGGAAATTGGATGGCCACTTGAAGGAAATATACTTGTAGGGCTATGGGGATCGAGTGGGGAAGTGGGGATGACTGGATTGCTCCGCGAAAAGCTGGCATGGATTGATGGACCGAATGGCCTCCTTCTGTGCCGTAGATGATTCTATGGCTCTGAGGATTTTTTAAAAATCACAAATTAAGTTGCAGATGCTGGAAATCTGAAACAAGAATAGAAATTTCGGTACTATCAGCATTTGTGGAGGAACATATCAATTAGCATTTCATCAGAACGGGAAGAAATTACAGATAAGCAGCTTTTAAAAATGAGCACATCAAAGGAAAAGGGGAGGAGGATAACAACACCAGACAAATATATTCAGGCAAGAATTGACACTGAGCCAAGGACATTAGATGAGGTGAGCAAAAACTTGGTCAAAGAGGTAGGTTTTAAGGAAGAGGGTCAGGTGGAGAAATAGAGAAGTTTAGGGCCCAGATGACTGAAAGTACAGACCCCAATGGTGGGATGAAGGGAGTGGGGATTGTAGGGTGGGCAGAGGTTGCAGAGATAGGAGTGGCAAAGCAAGGAAAGGATTTAGGCAAGAGGTTGAGAATTCTAAATTGGAGGTATTTGTGGCAGGCAGCTGGAGGTGGGTGATGGAAGCTATGGTCAGTGAATACAGGGGTGATGGGTGAGCAGGACATGGATGGTGTCAGGATCAAAGCAGCAGAATTTTGGATGAGCTGAGATTTACGAAGCGTGGAGAATCAGAGATTGTCCAGGATGGTGGCTTCAGTTACAGTTGGTAATCGATGAAGCGTAATCAGGTATCTTAAAAAGCCTCCTTGGAGATATTCTTTATTTACATCGTGAATGCATCATTACTTAGGATAAGTTAATTTCGCCCAAGACAGACGTTATGGGCATGACTTTCAATAGCGTAGTGCCAATTTTAGCTATGTTACAGAGGCCTACCATTAGGCCTTGTGCCTGATGCGCTGCTAGTCACTTCCTGCATGGTCTGCATGGCATTACTGAATTGGAATGGCACATGCAGGTGCATCCCCTGCATGCACCCGAAGACCTTGAATGGATGCTATTATGGCATTAGTCACCAAATGGGCTGATGCAGCGCCGGGATATCAAATTTGATCAACACATGCAGGCTGTGCTTTCTTTCATCAGAACAAGCGTTCTGAGGGGCCCTATTCTGGGGCGATTTAAAGGGCCACTCAACAAGTTGCAGGTGAGGTGTTTTTGACTTACTTTTGTTAAGGAAAATTTTGTGGAAGTGCCATGGTGAGCCATTAGAGCAACTTGGAGGTATTTGCTGCACACAATAAGGGAGGAAAGACCAATGCCTTATGTAGTTATGGCAGCAGTTGTTGCGGTACCACTTGGTCTGCAACGTGACCAGGACATGGAGCAGAAGAGGAAGAGAGGGGAAGCTCTATGAAGAGGGAAAAGGAGGGCTCTCTGTAGAAGACCCTATCCATAGAGGGTGTTCTGGGCACACCCATAAGTCAGGAGCAGTACCTGAGAAGACTACAGTTCAGAAAGGAGGTCATCTAGGAGTTGTGCCTCCTCCTTCACGCAAACCAGGTGCCTCAAAGCAGGGCGAGAACAACCCTTCCAGTGTCTCATTCTACGCCACACTATCCTTCCAGAATGGAGCAGGTGACATCAGTAACATCTCGCAGTTTGCCATTCATAGGTGCATCAAGGCTGTCACAGAGGCACTGCACATGAGGAGAGGGACCTCATCCTTTTCTCCCAGAGGAGGGAACAGCAGGTTGAAAGAGCTCATGGATTTGCCCAGATAGCGGGCTTCCCGATGGTGCAGAACACCTTCGACTGCAAGAATGTAGCTCTGCAGGCACCCCCACATCAACAGAAAGTAATACAGGAGCCACAAGGGCTTCCACTCTCTGAACATGCAGTTGGTGTGCGACCACACTAAAAAGTTCACCTCGGTGAACGCCCGCTATCCTGGCAGTACCCACAAGGCAATTTATTTGAAACAGAGGAGACAAAGGGGAGATTTAATTGAGGTGTATAAATTTATGAGAGGCCGAGATAGAATGGATAGGAAGGACCTATTTCCATTAGCAGAGAGATCAATAACCGAGGGCAAAAATCTAAAGTAACTGGTGGAAGCATTCGAGGGGAGTTAAGGAGTAATTTTTTCACCCAGAGGGTAGTGAGGGTCTGGAACTCACTGCCTCAAAGGGCAGCAGAGGGATAAACCCTCATCACATTTAAAAGCACTTGGATATGCATTTGAGGTGCCATAACCTTCAGGGCTACAGACCAAGCCAGGAAGGTGGGATTAAATTGGATTGCTCTTTTCCAGCCGGCACAGCCACAATGGGTTGAATGATCTCTTCTGTGTCATAAATCTTTCTATATTCCTATATTTTTAATGCTTTTATCCTGCGCCAATTTGCAATTTGCATCTTCGGGCCAGTAAGACACGTGGGCTGCTGCGACAAGCTGTCCCCTCTATTCATATGGTTTATGGCCCCTTTCTGCCATCTCACTATGTAAGGTCAGAGAACCTTCAATGAGAGCCATGGAGCCACCAGCAACACCATGGAGAAAGCCATTGGCCTCCTCAAGCAATAGTTTCTCTTCCTAGATCACTAGGGGGATCTCAACAGTACATACCTGGGAGGGTGTCCATCCTTGAGATGAAGTGCTGCAACCTCCATACCCTGCCATTCTGAGGGCCCAGCCTGGGATCTGGAGGCCACTTTGGGACGAGGAGGAGAAGGAAGAGGAGGAGGCATGGAAGAGACCATGTACACCACGTACAACTGGACGGAGCGAGAGGGATTGCATTGTGAAGCCGTGCTTCAGTTAAAAGGAACTTCCCCATCATTCCCTAATCTTACATCCATATCAGATTCCACATTACAAAGTTCCCTTGGCCAGCATTATTCAATAAAGGCCAACAGCAAATACCTTCATTCAACAACTTTATTCCGCAGCCCATCAATAATACCAAAAAAAGAACTAATTACCCTTATGCAACCCCTTAGTGCCAGTCTTGTGGGTGCCCTTGCCTGCCTAGTGGTCTTACACAGCGCTACCCCAGCGGCTGCAGCATGGCCGTTGGAAGGCAGCTGACTTTCAGTTGATAGACTGAAGATGGCCTTGCAGGATGCCCTCAAGCAGATCTGGCCCAGCTTCAGACTGCACACCTCAGCATGGATGGCTGCATTCTGAGACCCAACAGCAAGAACACTGGTGGAGTGTCAGTAGCGGAAGCACAAATGCTACCTTCCTGAGAGACGACAGCAAATCTGTGCTCCATGATGCCACTGCCACTCCCACGGGGTGGGACCATCTCCTCGAGGGCACTGAAGAGATGCAGGCATGCTGGCCCTCTTTCGGTCCTCTGGCCTTCCTATCTGTTGTGTGTCACATTCTCCTGCAACAGAAAGGGAAGAATGTCAGTGACTGTGTGTTACTATGCTTGGGTAGTGTGCCTGCCATAGATGTGTAGCTATAGATTTGTGAAGGCGTAGAGAGGTGTTTGTATGGCTGGCATGATTGATAGGTGTGTATGGTTGAGGTGTAGGATAAGGATATTGGATGTGACTCCTGAGTGTACAGAGGCATTCACTCAACTTGACCACCTGAGTGAGATCATTAAACCTCTTTCTGCACTGTTGCCATGTCCTGGGGGCAACACCCTGGGCATTAACTGTCTTTGTCACCTGTTCCTATTCCCTTCTGAGTCTCTGTCTGGAAGGTTTCCTGCCCTCTGGCAGAATCATGGCGTCTCGCTTGGCCTCCATTTGTCCGATTAATGCCTCCAGCATGGCGTCACTAAAGTGGGGAGCTAGTGTGGTGTGACATCTCCTTTGACCCTGAGTGCTTCAAAGTGATTATCCTGCAGTCTGCAATCCATTAGTGCAGCTTCCATTTGATAGGGACTGCACCTTTATAAAGGGAAGGCTGTCTGAACATGTGGTTTGCTTACAATTTTAGTCGGTCCCCTGCAGTGCGCAGAAGTCACCAGTAGTGCCACAGGGAGACGTGCAGTACAGGATCTGCTCAGGGCCACGCGATAGCCATGGAAATGAGGCAGGTGCACCAATTTTACATGTTGTCTACCGCGTTCGGATGTGAAGCGGGCAGGTTGTGAATTGCAACCCCATGCCCAAAAACCAGGACACACCAATTTCTAGCCCATAGATCCAGGATCACTACTTCTGATTAGTGTTCATGTTTTGTTCCCAATAAATAAGGAGGTTTGCTGCTTGCAGCTACCCATGGCCAATCTCCTGCCTTGTTCAGTTTGACACTATAGTTATGTGTCATGTTGAATTAGAAAACATGTTTGGGAGATCTTTACATTTATTACATTTTCCACTCGGTGTTTCAACAATCTGCCCTTTATAACACAATCCTGATTTTGTCAAGGAAAATATGCTATACCAAACAAGGATTTTTAATTCATCGGTTGGAAACTGACATTAAACTTTTAAAAAGGAAATCTAGGATCCTACATTTAACTTTTAAAAAGCTGGCAGCCAAGATGGCAACCACAATTTGCATCTGAAATAACTCACATTTCAGGACATCGAATTGGAGACACATGTCTAATAGGAATCCTATCCAGGACAATGCTTTAGCTAACTGAGTAGATTATCCATATCACCCTCATTAGCAGGACATTCAAAGCCAGCTTAAAGCATTCATAGTGGAGACATCCCTACAGGAGTTCAACACTGACAATACCACTGAAAAGAGGTTTGCATGTTTAGTAACTGTATGAAGCAGAATGCAACCGAGGATAGTTTCTGATGTCCAGTTCTTTGTCCACATACATGATAAGGTCCAGTTCAAAGAAAATGAGGGATCAGGGCGGCACAGTGGCGCAGTGGTTAGCACCGCAGCCTCACAGCTCCAGCGACCCGGGTTCAATTCTGGGTACTGCCTGTGTGGAGTTTGCAAGTTCTCCCTGTGTCTGCGTGGGTTTCCTCCGGGTGCTCCGGTTTCCTCCCACAAGCCAAAAGACTTGCAGGTTGATAGGTTAATTGGCCATTATAAATTGCCCCTAGTATAGGTAGGTGGTAGGGAAAATATAGGGACAGGTAGGGATGTGGTAGGAATATGGGATTAGCGTAGGATTAGTATAAATGGGTGGCTGATGGTCGGCACAGACTCGGTGGGCCGAAGGGCCTGTTTCAGTGCTGTATCTCTAAACTAAACTAAACTAAACAGGTAAGAGGGACACTTTGAGGAGGAATGGGGAGGATATTGTTTCTGAAACAGATCGAATGAACTTGTTTAATTTATAGCTTGTCCCTGATGGATGATGATCAGATTCCCTCAAATGCAGAACTGATATTTCCTGCTGTTTGACCCGGATTGTTCTGCCTTATGTTGAAAACTGTGTTTATCTCTTATGTGAGTTGTCCTTTGGATTTGCTTCTCATTGCAGTGAATCAATTTGTTGCTGTCCAGTGGGGCCATATGACCCTTCTGATGATCAAAAAAAATTGTTCCATATACTTTGAATAATGCCTTAGGTCGAGAGTATAATGTATTCCTGACAGTGTACTGCACTTGTCTTGCCAATTTCAAAACAGAGCTTGCCCGTCTGTATTGAAAACATGCTCAGGCCTGAGCCAGAGTTATGGATGTAGCACTGATGACTGTTGCTAATTAACAACTTTCTATTTCAGTTTGCCCCATGTATTGCTGTACCCTTGCTTCCTACCTTAATTCCTAACCTGTTAATTCCTCATTTTTAAACCGTAAAAATAAAATGCCTCTGAGATATTTCAAACTTAAATCCCATGTTCCTGACATTTTCCAATTTTTGGTTATTGCAACATCTTTCCATTTATATTGGAGTTATCCTTGGCTCAGTTGAAGCCCCTTTGCTCTGGTCAGAAAATTGTGGGTTGAAGCACTAATCCAGAGACTTAAGCACATAATCTAGGTGAACACTTCAGTGCAACCCTGAGTGATGTGGCCAAACGAAGGCCCCATTTGCCCTCTCAGGTGGGCATGAAACTCCCATGGCATTATTCAAATAAGAACATTTGGAGTTTTCCCAGTGTCCTGACCAACATTTATCCTTCAACCAATACACTAAAACAGATTAACTGGTAATTTATCTTATTGCTGTTTGTGGGACCATCCAGTGCTCACATTGGTGTTTGCCTACATGACAACGGTAACTACACTTCAAAAGGAGTTCATTGACTGTGAAACGCTTTGGCATATGCTGAAGATATGACAGGTGCTGTCTAAATGCAAGTTCTTTCTTGTATTATTTTTCTACTTACTGAATTGCAAAGTAAATAACTAAAAAGGTATGCTTGATACTAATGTGTTACCAAGTATATAACAAACATGCTTGTGTAAAAACATATGTAAGATATCTAATGTTGAACTGGAAGGAGAAAATTAAACTTAAATGTAACTTTTCACTTTGCAGTGGCTCGGAGGGTAAATGAAACAATTTTATGAGTACTTTTTCTGTCACGTGGAACTAAATTAATATTAGCACCTGTCTGTAGTCAATTTTTCAAAAGCTGAGTTTAATATGCAAAATTATTTGCACACCAGATAGACCAATTAGGTATTTTAGTATGATGATGATGGTTTTACCAGTTGCTTACTAATGAATTAAAGACTGGGATAATAGGACACCATGTTAACCTTCTCCCATGTCATCAAACGTTCAGCAGTTGACAGCTGATCACATTGCTGATACAAATCTCTGTCTTCTCCATTAAGCACTCCTCAAAACCCAACTTTTGACCTAAACTTCAGTCATCGCTCCTAATGTGCCCTCCTTTGGCTCAGTGTTAGTTTTTTACTGAATACTTCTATGTTAAAGGAACTACGTAAATACAATGTTGTTTATACATTTGACACAACTTCTCTGCTGTGTGAAATCGGATGGACTCAAAACTTTTACATAAATGAATCCTCTCCTATGGAATTACTTATGGTAATCTTCAGATGATAATTGGAGCATCTGAGTGAAAAATGCAGCATGTTTGGCGGGGGTGGGGTGGGGGTGGGGGGGGTGGTGGGGGAGGGGAGAGGAATATTTAGGCACAAATTGCAACACAAAGCCAGAAAGCAGAGCACTTTGACACAGCAGGAGCTGGAGTGGATAAATAGGCCTAAGCTCAATCAGTGATGGAACAAGGGTCAGTTTTCTGTTATCTCAAAATAAAATTGGCAAAGTCTGATTTTTGAGGCAAGCATGGACATACCTAAATTGAGGAAAAAAGCACAAGTATTCCTGGGGCTGAGTGAGACAGTGACTGGTCAAAGAGGTTGTTAGCGCAGAGCCTCATTAAACACATTGCTGTTCAAAGGCAGGACTGTAGCCCAATTCTATGTGCAGTGCTTGCATCTACTGCATTCTGGCAGCATAGGCTCATAATTTCATAGTACAGTGTTTATTAGTTATCACGTATAACAAATCCTTGTGCTCTCCATTGTTCAGCTATGTGAACCCGCTCTTGCATGATTCTATTCTTATCTCTCTGAACATGTCCAGCACAACTCCAGCAATGTTTTTTATCTGTTCTTGCACCTTAACCTCTGAAGTCCCCAGATAATTATTCTTAGGCCTCTCCACTATCTCAGCTACATGTTGCTTCTTGGAGACATAGTTCACAGGAGCTAGGCAATTGAGTATATATAAAGATGACGACAACCAACTTTACCTCTCCAATACTTCTCTCAGTTCCATAACCTCTCCATGCTGTCAGATTATCAGATTGATATTGAGGCACAAAACCGTGTGAAACCTTGGTGTCCTGTTCAATGTAGAACTGAGCTTCCAACATGCCGTCTATCACCAATCCCACTTTTTTCACCTCTACAACATTGTCCACCCCATCTTTATCTTGATCTCTATGACTCTGTACATTATTCTGTGAAAACTATAAATGAATGGTGTTGATTATTATTGTAGACTGGTGAATCTCCTTTAATCTGTCCACAGAAAATCAATACAAATTTATTTTCCCTCAGTGCCTTCGTGATGCTGTAGGTATAGTTATGGGTATCTACAGCTCATGACATTCCATTTAAGAACATAAGAGTATAAGAAATTGAAGTAGGCCATTCAGCCCTTCAAGCCTGCTCTGCCATTCAGTAAGATCATAGCTGATCTTTGACCTCAGACCCGTATCCCTTGATTTTCTTAGTATCCAAAAACCTATCGATCTCTGTCTTGAATATGCTCAATAACTAAACATCCAGATTCCTCTAGGGTGGAGAATTCCAAAGATTCATAAACATTTGAGTGAAAAAATTTCTTCACATCTCGGTCCTAAATTCAGAGACTGTAAATCCTAGTTCTAGATTCTCCAGCCATCCCAGATCCTCCCAGCATCTATCTGGTCAAGTTTATATGTTCTAATGATCTAGTGGTAGAGATGCACAGCAGCAGATGTGAATGAGTGCCACAGAATGATAATGCTCAAATAATATGTGTGACATACATAGCATTTATTTTTGATTCATTCATGGGATTTGGGTGTTGCTGGCAAGACCTGCATTTATTATCCATCCCTATTTGCCCTTGATAAGGTGGTAGTGAATACTACTTGAATACAACTGAGTGTCTTGCTAGGTCATTTTGGAGGCAAGTTAAGAGTCAACTATATTGCTGTGGGTCTGGAGTCACATATAGACCTGATCGGATAAGGATGGCAGATTTCCTCCCCTAAAGGACATTAGTGAACCAGACGCATTTGCAACAATCCGGTAGTCTCATGGTCACCATTACTGATACTAGCTTTTTATTCCAGATTTACTTAATTAATTGGATGTAAATTCCCCAGCTGCTGTGATGGGATTTGAACTCATGTCTTTGGCACATTAATTTAGGCCTCTGGATTAATAGTCCAATAACTTAACCACTAGAACCACACGACCGTTCCCAGTAAATTTAATTCTTTATCTATGTATGTCATTTTTACCTCATACCTTTTTGTACATAATAAGATGATGTGCAAGGCTTCCCAAGTTGCAGGTGTTTATCAGGCAACATTGCCAAAGGGGAACCTGGGATTGGCAGTTCTTGGGGGAGGAGAGGGGGCGGAGGGAAATGTTGGCTCACCCTGGATTCCTGGGGTCTGTTAACAATGGGGGGCAAGGGGTTGCTTTAACAAGATTGGAGGAAAGGCCCCAAGACTGGTAACATTGATTTGTAAGGTAGCTCTGTAGACATTAATTTTTTTGATTGGTTTCTGGAAAAAATTACTGTTTTCTTTCAATAAATAAATATTCCATTCTGTGCCTCTAGATCAATAATTAAAATACAGCTGCTTTAATAGCATTTTTACTGTCAACTAGCAAAATTAGATTTGGCGTTTCTTGGAAGAGGGTGGAGCTTGCAAATAGTATTCAATACAAGTGCCAGTCCTAAACACGTCTCGATTTTGCCTCAGAAAATGTTATTTACATGCGTTGAGTCCCAACAGTTTCTTTGGGAAGAAAATCTAATGATATATCATGTTTTATGCTATTACCAAGTTATCATACAAGAAACCTTATACAGTTTTTTCCACCCAACAGCATATGATTAGCACTTTGTTAACTGACTGTAGGTGCGTAACCAATTCTTATGTAAATAATCATACATTTTGAAATTGCAAACAATGGACAGAACAGAGTTTCCGTCTCTTTCAGCTGAAATTGCTTTCTGTCGTGATATTGATGAACAACAACAATTTATGTTTATATAGTGCCTTTAATGTAATCAAACATCCCAAGGAGAGGCCCAGGGAATCCTGGAGCTTGGCAAACTGACCCTAACCCTGATCTCTATCCATTCTATCCGGTTCTGATGAAATGTTAACTGTTTCTTTCTCCACAGATGCTGCTAGATCTGCTGAGCATTTCTAGTATTTTCTGTTTTTATTTCAGATTTCCAGCATCCAACGTTTTGGCTTTTGTCCTAATCTCTACCCACAACATCAGCCAGGGTTCCTGCTCCTAATCAGTACCCATTGACCATGGGAGATAGAACAGGAACATTGAGTCAGGATCTTGCACCTGATCATTATCCTTTGACCCTGGAATAGAGAGTGGGAAAATTAGGCAGGGTTCCTGATCCTGATCACTATCCAGAGACTCTGGAATAAAGAATGGGAAAAGCAGCCAAGATTCCTGTTCCATGGACTCGCCCTTCTCTAATTCTGTAATCTCCTCCAGCCTCACAACCCTCCGAGATATCTGCGCTCCTCTAACTTTAGTCTCTTCAGCATCCCCAATTTTAATTGTTCACCTTTGGCAGCTGTGCCTTCAGTTCCCTGGGCCTTAAGTTCTGGAATTCCCTCCCTAAAGCTCTCTGCCTTGCTCTCCTCCTTTAAGATGCTGCTTAAAACCTACCTCTTTGACCAAGCTTTTGGTCAATTGCCCTAATCTCTCTTTATATCGCTTAATGTGAAGTTTTATTTTATTAACATGCTGTAAAGCACCTTAGGAGGTTTTATTATGTAGAAGTTGCAATATAAATTAAAGTTGTTTTTGTTGATCACTATGCAGGTGCCTTGCTGGAAATTGTCTGTGGATGTAGCTTAAGGACAGGATTAGTGTCAACTGTTATGTCTCACAAGCTTGTTTGACTCACACATAAATAATGAACACCTGGATAAGATACAGAGGTAATAGGACAAAGAACCAGGTGAGGAGGAGATAGAGGAGATACACAAAGCAGATACGGGCAATGATGGCCCCAACCCCACTCTCCAGTCTCCTTCTCTCACCTCTGCCTGACCCCAGTATCCCTTTCTTCCCCTGTCAGTCCCAATCCCCTACCCGCCATCCCCTATAGCCCTCTCTCTCTCTCTCTCTCAATGTCCATGTCCCCATCCACGGACCTCCCAATTCTCTGTAATCTTCTCTCCCACAAGCCCCAATCTCCTCTTCCAGCTTAGCCATGCCACGTTTCTGCAAGTCACACCTGGCCTTAATTGTAAGAATAGAAAAGCAGAATATTTCTTAAAAGGCGTGAACCTTGTAAGTGTTGCTGTTTGGAGGGACTTGGGTGTACACAAGGAACACAGAAAGTTAGCATGCAGGCACAGGAAGCAATAGGAAGACAAAAGGCATGTTGGCTTTTATTGCAAGGGGATTGGAGTACAAGTATAAAGAAATCTTGCTACAATTTTACAAGGCTTTGGTGAGAACACACCTGGAATACTGTGTGCAGTTTTGATCTCAATATTTAAGGAAGGATATACTTGCCTGGGAGGCAGTGCAGCTAGATTCGTTCACTAGATTGGTCCCTGGGATGAGAGGGTTGTCCTATGATGAGAGGCTGAGTAAATTGTGTCTATAAAAACATGGGAACTAGGAGCAGGAGTAGGCAATTCAGCCCCTCGAGCCTGCTCCGCCATTCAATACGATCATGGCTGATCTCATCTCGGCCTCAACTCCATTTTCCTGCCCTTTCTCCATAAACCTTCAACCCTTTACTAATTAAAAATCTGTCTATCTCCTCCTTAAGTTTACTCAATATCCTGGCATCAACCACACTCTGAGGTAATGAATTCCACAGACTCACGACCCTTTGAGAGAAGTAATTTCTCCTCATCTCTATTTTAAATCTGCTACCCCTTATCCTAAAACTACGACTTCTCATTCTAGATTGCCCCACAAGAGGAACAATCCTCTCTACAGTTAGTTTGTCAATCTCCTTAATCACCTTATACACCTCAATTAGATCTCCCCTCATTCTTCTAAACTCTAGAGGGTAAAGGCCTAAACTGCTCAATCTCTCTTCATAAGACAAACCCCTCATCTCTGGAATCAATCTAGTGAACCTCCTCTGAACTGCCTCCAATGTAATTACATCCCTCCTCAAGTAATCTCTGCATGTGAGAAGAATGAGAGGTGATCTCATAGAAACCTGCAAGATTCTGAAGGGGCTGGATGGGGTAGACACGGAGAGGTTGTTTCCACTGTCTGGGGAATCTAGAACACGGAGGAAGTCTCAGGATAAGAGGACGATCATGTAGGACAGATGAGAAGTCTTTCACTCAGAGGGTTGTGAATCTTTGGAATTCTCTACCCCAGATAGTTGTGGGTGCTCCATGGTTGAATACATTTAAGGCTGAGATGGACGGGATTTTTGGTCTCTCGGGGAATCAAAGGATATAGGGAGTGGGCGGGAAAGTGGAGTCGAAGCTGAAGATCAGCCATGATCGTATTGAACGGTGGAGCAGGCTCTACGGGCCATATGGTCTACTCCTGCTCCTATTTCTTATGTTCATATGTTACTCTTCTCTCAATATTCTTCAAGCCAAGTAGAGACAAGCTGGGCCAATGTGGGAGAGGAGCAAACAGTTGTCAACTAATAATTCACATGCAGGAGTGATACCGAAGCAGCAGATGGTCAGCAAGAGTTAGCAGGCAGTGACATCACTAAACAGTGGAGGGCTCACAGCACTGGAGAATGGTGACGTTAAGGGGTGCTGGGTAGTTTGTCTACATTGGTGGCCAGTGACATGATGGAGGGGAGGGGTGGGTCTGCTGGTCCGCAAGGATTTCATCTTCTATTCTGGGAGGCTCCCAGATAAGTCAGGAGGGTTGGCAAGTCCAACAATATTTGCTGTTTTTGGGAGCTTGCTGTGCACAAATCAGCTGCTGCGATTCCTACAATGAAGTACTTTTGAAATGTAGTCACTTGTAATGTAGGAATCGCGACAGTCATGTTGTACACAGCAAGCTCCCACAAACAGCAATGTGATAATGAATCTGTTTTTGTGATGTTGAGAGAAAAATATTAGCCAGGACACCAAGGATGACTGCCCTACATTTCTTTGAAATAGTGTCACAGGATCTTAAATGTTCACCTTAGAAAGCAGACAGGGCCTCTGTGTAATGTCTCATCTGAAAGACGTTGCCTCCAACAGTGCAGTACTCCCTCAGTACTAGCACTGAAGGGACAGCCTGGAGTTTTGTGCTCAAGTTAAGTTTCTGAAGTAGGACTTGAACCCACAATCTTGTGATTCAGAGGTGAGAGTGCTACCAACTGAGTCAGAAGGTTGTGGATTCAAGTGCTGCTCCAGAGACGTGAGCACAATAATCTAGATTAACACTCCCAGTGCAGCCTAGAGGGAGTGCTGCACTGTTGGAGGTGTCATGTTTCAGATGTTAAACTGAGGCTTGGTCTGTCCTCTCATGTGGGCGTAAAAGATCCCATGGCACTATTTTGACAAAGAGCAGGGGAGTTCTTCCCAGTGTCCTCACCAATATTTATCACTGAGTTAACAACATAAGAACAAATTCTGATCTGAAAGTCTTCGAGCTGAAACATTAACTCTGTTTTTCTGTCCACAGATGCTGCCTGACCTGCTGAGTATTTCCAGTATTTTCTGTTTTTGTTCCAGATTTCCAGCATCTAAAACAGATTATCTGGTCATTATTGTATTATTCTGCTATATATTCTGTAGCAAGCCTTAATAGTTACAAATCTGACGATTAAAATAATGGGAGTTTATTGAACACGCCTTCATATATGGTTTCCGCTACAATTCTCTATGAGGTTCTGTACAGATTATGTTACATCACTTCCGGCGATGATGCACACTGTCCATTTACATAATCTGCCCAGTAACAACTCAATGTTCACTATATTACATTTGACTACATCTCCCCCAAGTCTTTGATTTCTTTTTTCAGATTGATAATTGCCGTGGTGTTTTCACAAGTCTGCCATAACAAGCTCTTCTTTCTTTTGAAGGGGTTTGAGGAGTTGAGTTTTCTAGTTCCTCCTTCTAACCACTGTTTGTCTGCTTGCTTTCGTTAACGTGAGATCATTCCTCGACTGTTGAGATGATCTGAAAGGGTGTCGTCTAATACACTGACCACAATCCTGTTTCTAATCATCTCTTCCCATAAGCTGCCGTATTCACAATCCTCAGTGGGTTTATATAAATCATTGATAAATGAATCAATCCTTTGTGCTGAGTATGCTTATTAAATTTGGTGTGTTTCACAATGACATTTTCCCTTACATTAAAGTCTCGAGTGCCTTAATAACTTCTTTACATGTAGTCTTCTCTTCATCTATGCCTTGAGTAATGAGGATGTCATCTGCACACTCCCCCACTGTATACAATAACGTACTGACCTGCTCCTTGTCTGGCTTCTGCGCAAGACCCGATGCAGTACGATACCTCGCAAATCTCCGGAACCATCTTGGCCAAGCCTTGGCTACTTTTTCGAAGAACTCCGGTAAAGGTAAAGATTTCTCCATCTTTTCTAATTTACCGCTGGCCAACAGACCTGTCAGCCTTACATCAGTAGTAGGCAAAATGTTAGAATCTGTTCTAAAGGATGTGATAAACGGACACTTGGATAATAATAATCTGATTGGGCATAGTCAACATGGATCTATGAATGGAAAATGATGTTTGACGAACCTGTTGGAGTTTCTTGAAGATGTTACGAACAGAATTTGATAAAGAGGAGTCGGTGGATGCAGTATACATGGATTTTCAGAAAGCTATTGATAAAGTCCCCCACAAGAGGTTGGTTAGCAAAATTAAAGCACATGGGATAAGAGGTAATATACTGGCATGGATTAAGGATTGGTTAACAGGCAGGAAAAAGAGAGTAGGAATAAACAGGTCATTCTCGCGTTGGCAGGCTGTGACTAGTGGGATACCGCAGGGATCAGTGCTTGAGCCCCAGCTGTTCACAATATATATCAATGATTTGGATGTGGGGACCAAATGTAGTATTTTCAAGTTTGCTGATGACACAAAAGTAGGTGGGAATGTGTGTTGTGAGGAGGATGCAAAGCGGCTTCAAGGGGATTTGGACAGACTTAGTGAATGGGCAAGAATCTGGCAGATGGAATATAATGTGGAAAAATGTGAGGTTATCCACTTTGGTAGGAGGAATAGACGAGCAGAGTATTTCTTAAATGGTAAGAGATTAGAAAATGTAGATGTACAAAGGGATCTGGGTGTCCTCATCAATAGGTCATTAAAAGCTAACATGCTGGTCCAGCAAGCAATTAGGAAGGCTAATGATACGTTCACCTTTATCGCAAGAGGATTTGAGTACAGGAGTAGTGAAGTCTTGCTTCAATTGTATAGAACCTTGGTTAGACTGCACCTGGAGTCCTGTGTATAGTTTTGGTCCCCTTACCTTAGGAAGGATATTATTGCCATAGAGGGAGTGCAACGAAGGTTCACCAGACTTGTTCCCGGGATGGCGAGACTGTCCTATGAAGAGAGATCGGGGAAACTGGGCCTGTATTCTCTCGAGTTTCGAAGAATGAGAGGTGATCTTATTGAAACCTACAAAATGCTTAAAGGGATTGACAGGGTAGATGCAGGTAAAATGCTTCCCCTGATTGGGGAATCTAGAACTGGGGACACAATTTCAAAATAAGGGGGAAGCCATTTAGGACAGAGGTGAGGAGAAATTTCTTTACTCAGAGGGTTGTGAATCTTTGGAATTCTCTACCCCAGAGGTCTGTGGAAGCTCAGTCATTGAGTATGTTTAAAGTAGAGATTGACAGATTTCTAAATACCAATGACATAAAGGGATATGGGGATAGTGTGGGGAAATGGCATTGATGTGGATGATCAGCCATGATCATAGTGAATGGCAGAGCAGGCTCGATGGGCTGAATGGCCTACTCCTGTTCCTTTGTTCATATATGATATTCTGATAACCATTAAGGCTTAGTACAGACTATATGAGAGCATGACGGTTAAAATAATGGGAGTTTATTGAATACCTCCACCATCTAAAATTTCCTCTACAATTCTCCACAAGGTTTTGTATAGGTTAGATTACATCACTTCCTGTGATGGTACACACAGTCTATTTACATAATCTGTCCAGTAACGACCCAATGTGCACTATATTGCATTATACTACAATTATCACATTGCTGGTTGTGGGAGCTTGCTGTGCACAAATTGGTTGCCACTTTTCCCACATTAGAACAGTGACAATTCCTGAAGACTCACTGGGTTTGAATGACCTAAAAGTAATATGCCACCAGTAAAAGTTTGGATTATTACATCTATAAGAAAAGCAAATTTTCAAGTGGCCCAATGCAGTACTTGAGTTGTTATTTCAAAAGCATTACTTACCTGGCAGGGGAGAGACCATGATCAGTAGCCTTTGATCCTGTCCCAGGTATGCTTTGAGTAAAATAGCTGTAACCAATTCTAGAGCTTCAGGCCAGGGAATGCGCAACACTGTTCGGGTGGTGGTGAAGGACAAGGAAGGAGATGCACTGGTTGACCATACCTTATTCATCAAGAAAATCCTGATTGATTGCTGTGGATTCCAAGCTATGGACATCTTCTGCCTGCAGGACTTTCCCAGCAGTGGATATTTCGACGTGACATTCAAGAATGTGGCAGCATGAATCAGGTTCCTGAAGGTGTTCAAGGAGAAGGGAAATCAGGCACCACTGTCCATCCTCACAGTGGAGCCACTCTTCACGCTGCCATCACAACGTGACCGGGTGGTGACAATTCACCTCTACAGCCCCCACGTTGCTGTCGTGGATGTACTCACCTTTCTTGCCAGGTACGTCGACGTGGCCGGCAGCAGCACTGATGTCAAGGACCCTTTTGGGATTTGGACCAGCAAGCGGCAGGTCAAGGTGACCTTGAAGGTCGGTGCCAACGGAGCCATCATCCACCCTCCCTCGAGCTTCGCTATCGGGGGAAGTCGAGGCTTCTTGGTCTATGCAGGGCAGCCAGAGTTTGTCGCACCTGTGGCAAATCTGGCCACGTGGCAGATAACTGCAGCACAGTCGTCTGCAAAAACTGCAAGAAGGAAGGCCATCAGACCAAGGACTGTTTGCAGAGTAAGTGCTGCAACCTGTGCGGTGAGGCAGGCCACCTCTACAAAACCTGCCCCAAACGCTGCCTCAGTTATGCTCAGGCGGCAAGGTCCAAGGAACGACCAGGAGAAGGAACGACGAATGTGTCTGGTGCTGGGAAAGAGACAAGCAATCCTCTCCGCAGCGAAGAAAGTCTACCTGAGAAGGAGAAGAAAGGGGAGGCAGCTGAAACCAGTGACCCAACACCCACCCTGTGCCCGGAAACCCCTCCTCCACAGACAGAATCAATGGATGAGGAGGCAGCAGATGGACAAACAAGCCAGTGGCAAGTGATACAAAGGAAAACCATAAAGAAAAAACCTCCAAAAACAGAACTGACCACCACCCAAACCAGTGGCAAGAGGAGGCTACCGTCTGAGACAGACTACGGCAGCTCCTCCTCACTGGATGAGGAAGTGCCGGAACAACGGCATCTGCAAAAGAAGCAGCAGAACTCAAAGGAGCTGGAAGATAAAGCACCCCCCCCCCCACCCCGCCCCCACCAGCCCCCGGGCACTGGAAACTGTGATAGGCCCAGCGCGCCCCAAACCCAAAGTGCCGAACCTAGCGACATGCCCAGTGCACCTCAGCTCTGGGACACCAAGAGCAACAACACATCTGGTGCACTCCAGCTCCGGGAAGGCGGGAGCAGTGATGTTTTCGAGGGGGAACAGAGGGGAAAGATACCACAGCAGAGGACAGCCCCATCCTTGCTGCCTACAAGATCCCCCCGATATCACCCCAGCAGAACAAATCCTGCATCAGAAACCAGGAGGGGTTTCTGAGCCCAACGAACATGAAACAGCTTGTGTACACCATGGGTATGCAGGAACATACCGAAGGACTGGGATTAGCAAGGACAAATGGTGTGGGAAGCAACAACTAACTTAAAAATGGGTTTAACGATTGCTTCAATTAATGTGCGTAGCATTAAATCCACTACGGGATGTGTTTCAACCCTTGGACTACCTCGCCAAGGTCAAAGCCGACCTACTGTTTCTGCAGGAGTGTGGAATACCACACCTCAGCACCTACAGGCAATGGTTACGATGGTGGTCCCATGGACCATCGATCTGGTCAGGGGGTAATGATTCCCCTTCTGCTGGCCTGGGTATTCTGCTGCGGGGAGGTAACTTCACCATCTCCGAAGTTAAGGAGGTGGCGGGCGGTTGCCTCCTCGTAGCAGATGTAATTTACAACAATGCTCCACTCAAGTTGATCAACGTTTGTGCCCCAGTTCAATGCAGCGAGCGGCTGACCGTCTTCCAGCAGCTCCCACTGCTGCTGGCAATGTCCAGGCCAGTCATTCTCGGTGGTGACTTCAACTACATCATCGACGCAGCTGGACGATCCGGCAGAGATGACAGCAAACTGGACGCTACGTCCAGATTCCTAATGGAAACAGTAAAAGATGCCACACTGCCGACGTCTTCGGCAAACCTGCAAACGAAGTGTAGCGTGGATACACCTGGTCAAGATCAGACGGGTCTGCCCGTTCCAGGATTGATTACCTGTTTGTGTCCCGTGCTGTCACGGTCAGGTCCACCGACGTCAAGCCGGTGTTCTTCTCCGACCATTGCCTCTTACTGGCTGACTGTGACTTACAGGATGACCAGCGGGTTGGCAGGGGGACATGGAAGCTCAATTCTACACTGCTAACCCCAGAGAACGTTGAGGAACTCAAAAGGGATTACAGAGGTTGGAGAACCGCGAAACCCCTCTTTAAGACTCCGGCGCACTGGTGGGAAACGATCAAGGAGAACATCAAGATGTTCTTTATCCTCAAAGGTGTTCAGAGGGTGAGACAGAGACAGAGGGAAATGGCCTGATTCCAGAAAAGAATGCAGAATCCACTCCGGCTGCAGTCGATGCGGGTCGAGGTCAGGGAGAATCTCCAAGAGGTGAAGAGCCAGCAGGCCTCGCTCTTTGTCGTGAAGGCCTCCAAGATCATCTTCCAGTCCAGAGTCCACTCCGTTGAGCAGGATGAGATGTGCTCGCATTTCTTTTTCCAAAAGGTACACAGAGAGAGCTCTGTGATCAGCAGCCCGAAGGAAGAGGACGGCTCTGTGACGTCATCGCAGTCTGACATACTAAGGATTAGCAAATCCTTTTATGCTGGGCTGTACGACGTGAAGTACGGCCTTCCCCTCCTTCCTGTCATCTATCACGGAGGTCTTAGATGACAGAATGCGGGAGAGTCTGGACAAACCGCCAACCCTGGACAAACTTTCAAAGGCCGTCAGGTCCTTCGAGACAAGTAAATATCCCAGAAACAACGGCTTACAGGCCGAGTTGTATTTGACTCTGTGGGACTGGATCGGCCTAGACCTGCTGGATGTGTACGCGAGTATGCTGTTGGCCGCAGCATGCCAGAATCCATGAGGAAAGGCATCATCACCCTCATCCACAAGCGGAAGGGGGAGAGGGCAGAAATCAGAAATTGGCGGCCCATCTCACTGCTTAATGTAGACTACAAGATTCTGTCCAAAGTCATTACCAGTCGGGTCAAGTCTGCTCTGGAGTTGGTGATTCACCCCGATTAGACCTGTACTGTACCCGGCAGGAAGATCTCTGATAGTCTCGCGCTACTCAGGGATACGATCGCCTATGTACGGGACATGGGGGGGGGTGGACACCTGTCTCATCAGCTTGGATCAGGAGAAGACTTTTGACAGGATATCGCACCCATACATGATGGATGTGCTCTCCAAAATGGGGTTTGGGGAGGGAATCCTCAATTGGATGCAACTGCTCTACACAAACAGCAGTAGCACAGTCTCAATCAATGGGTGGGAATCAGAAAGTTTCCCAATCAAATCTGGAGTCAAACAGAGCTGTCCTCTGTCCCTGGTCTTGTTCGTTTTCTGTATCGAACCCTTCGCTGAGTCCATTTGCCGGGATGCGGGCATAAGAGGAGTGACAACACCAGGCAGCAAAGGCACTCAGGTCAAAGCCTCCCTATACATGGATGATGTCGCCATCTTCTGCATGGATCCGCTGTCCGTTCACAGGCTGATGAGCATCTGTGACTAGTTCAAACTGGCCTCGGGAGCCAAAGTAAATCACGGCAAGCGAGGCCATGTTCTTTTGGAATTGGGCTGACCGATCCTTTGTTCCCTTTACCGTCAGGTCAGACTACCTGAAGGTGCTGGGAATATGGTTCAGAGGGGCTGGGGCGTGCGCAAAAACCTGGAAGGAACATATAGCCATGGTAAAACATAAACTGAGCATGTGGGAGCAGCATTCCCTCTCCATTGTGGATAAGAACCTGATCATCAGTTGCGAGGTGCTCATGTTTTTACGGTATGTGGCGCAGGTCTCGCCCATACCCCACTCTTGCTCTGTGACGATCACTCGAGCCATCTTCCGCTTTATCTGGAGATCGAAAATAGACTGTGTCTGCAAGGACACAATGTTCAAACCTCTAGATAAAGGGGGAAAAATGTGCCCAACGTCGCCCTCATCCTGTTGGCCACTTTTGTGTGCGGCTGCATCAAGCTGTGCGTAGAATCCCAAACACCAAATGAGTCTACGTGCTGAGATTCTATCTGTCCCCAGTGTTACGAAGGATAGGTCTGGCCACATTGCCGTGGAACGCTCCATTTAGTTGGACCGTGCCGTACCACCTACCCTTCGTGGAAAAGTTTGTGCCGAGAAAACACCTTGGACCACCAATCCATCAGGCAGCGGTCTGCACAGAATGTCCTCAAAGCCCTACACGAAAAGGAATCTCCCTGCTCAGCATAGTGGGGAAAGTCTTCGCTCGTGTCGCTTTAAACAGGCTCCAGAAGCTGGCTGAGCGTGTCTATCCTGAGGTACAGTGTGGCTTTCGTGCAGAGAGATCCACCATTGACATGCTGTTCTCCCTTCGCCAGCTACAGGAGAAATGCCGTGAACAACAGATGCCCCTCTACGTTGCTTTTATTGATCTCACCAAAGCCTTTGACCTCGTCAGCAGAAGTAGTCTCTTCAGACTACTAGAAAAGATTGGATGCCCACCAAAGCTACTAAGTATCATCACCTCATTCTATGACAATATGAAAGGCACAATTCAGCATAGCGGCACCTCATTAGACCCCTTTCCAATCCTGAGTGGCGTGAAACAGGGCTGTGTTCTCGCACCTACAATGTTTGGGATCTTCTTCTCCCTGTTGCTCTCACATTCATTCAAGTCCTCAGAAGAAGGAATTTTCCTCCACACAAGATCAGGTGGCAGGTTGGTCAACCTTGCCCGCCTAAAAGTGAAGACCAAAGTACGGAAAGTCCTCATCAGGGAACTCCTCTTTGCTGACGATGTTGCATTAACATCTCACACTGAAGATGTGTCTGCAGAGACTCATCGACAAGTTCGTGGCTGCCTGCAATGAATTTGACCTAACCATCAGCCTCAAGAAAATGAACATCATGGGACAGGACGTCAGAAATGCCCCATCTATCAATATCGGTGACCACACTCTGGAAGTGGTTCAAGAGTTCACCTACCTAGGCTCAACTAGCACCAGTAACCTGTCACTCGATGCAGAATTAAACAAGCGCATGGGAAAGGCTTCCTCTGCGATGTCCAGACTGGCCAAGAGTGTGTGGGAAAATGGCGCACTGACACAGAACACAAAAGTCCAAGTGTATCAAGCCTGTGTCCTCAGTACCTTGCTCTACGGCACCAAGGCCTGGACAACGTACGTCAGCCAAGAGCGATGTCTCAATTCATTCCATCTTCGCTGCCTCCGGAGAATCCTTGGCATCAGGTGGCAGGACCGTATCTCCAACACAGAAGTCCTCGAGGCGGCCAACATCCCCAGCTTATACACACTACTAAGCCAGCGGCGCCTGAGATGGCTTGGCCATGTGAGCCACATGGAAGATGGCAGGATCCCCAAGGACACATTGTACAGCGAGCTCGTCACTGGTACCAGACCCACCGGCTGTCCACGGTTCCGCTTTAAAGACGTCTGCAAACGTGACATGAAGTCCTGTGACATTGATCACAAGTCGTGGGAGTCAGTTGCCAGCGATCGCCAGAGCTGGCGGGCAACCATAAAGGCGGGGCTAAAGCGTGGCGAGTCGAAGAGACTTAGCAGTTGGCAGGAAAAAAGACAGAAGCGCAAGGGGAGAGCCAACTGCGTAACAGCCCCGACAACCAATTTTATCTGCAGCATCTGTGGGAGAGTCTCTCACTCTGGAATTGGCCTTTATAGCCACTCCAGTCGCTGCTGCACAAACCACTGACCACCTCCAGGCACTTACCCATTGTCTCTCGAGACAAGGAGGCCAAAGAAGAAGCAGAAGAAGGATCTTGTCGGATGGTTCCCTGAACAGATTACCAAAGTCATTTGACAGAATGCCTCATCAGCAGAATTTTCAAACAAGCACCAAGATGTAGCTTGGCTGGTGGTGAGAAGGGCCCTCCCCATCAAGATCCTTCTTGCATGCCCAGAATATCACCGCCTCTGCACACTGCCCTCGAGGTGGCTTAGGTGGGGAAGAGACTGTTGCCCACCTCCTTCTGGAATATGCCTTTGCAAAGTTGGTGTGGAAAGAGATGCATTGGTTTTTGTCAAGGTTCATCCTGGGCAGCTCTGTTACACAGGACTCTGTGCGCTACGAGCTGTTCCCATGGAAGCACACCCAGATAAACATCAACTGTTGCTGGAGGACCATCAACTCGGTGAAAGACGCACTTTGGTCTGCCCGAAACCTGCTGTTCTTCCAGAGCAAAGAGTTGTCCACGACCGAGTGTTACAGACTGGCACATTCCAAGGTCCAGGATTATGTGCTGAGGGACACACTAAAGCTTGGGGCAGCTGCTTCAAAGGCTCAATAGGGAAAGGTGTAAGATCCTCTCGCCATAGTATACCGAGGTGCTGGAACCCATGGAAAACCTCTCGGGCTGTATGCTGTAAATTGCAAATGTACATTGCATGTAAAATGGAATAGCGAAGGTTGTGAGGCAACTCACTTTCTGTATGGAAGGAAACTGATTTCTTCTGCACTTTCTGGAATGTCAAATTGGAACTGGTTTGTAATGTATTTTTTTTTTACAGATTTTTATGAATAAAGTATATTTTGAGAAAAAAAAGTTATTTCAAAAGACATGAACCGTTTCCCCGCCCCCCACCCAGGTTGCAAGAATTTCTGCAATTTGACCAATGGGAAAGGCGAATAGATAAACAGCGGCGGGAGCCGACCAATCGTCGAGTAGAATGTCTCCAGAAGCGCGATAATTGCCCAATCGGAGTCCGCGCTGTTGGATACCTACGGACCATTAACAGAACAACACAGTTCGTAGAGTAGCCAATTGGAAAACAAAGAGCTCCGCGCTGCCGACCAACCGGAGAGCTGCGGGTGGGGGCGGGGGGGGAGGAGAGCGGCCGGGCGCCCACTGCGCAGGCGCTTCGGCTCTCGCGTAGCAGACAACATGGCGGCAAACGGGGAAGCATGAGTTATCTCATTCAAAAGCAGCAAAATGGCTAGTAACAATATAAAGGTAAGGAAAGACAGGCATGGCAGTCCCGCGTCATGGAAAAGCGTAAACCCAAGTGGAAAATAAACAACTCGGCCGTCGGGAAAGATGAGAGACTTTCTTTCTCTTGAGGATGAGTTAAAAAAAAATCCATGAGGTTCAGGTTTAGGCCCCGGGGTATTTTCTTCAGCCTGACTCCCTTCAGTCGCAGAGTTTTAGCCTTGGGCCCACACGATGCTGTAGTTTCTGCCTATCCGAAAGAAATATACATAGGTATAACAACACACGCCCGTCCTGGTTCGTTACGTTCCACTCTTACTTATCTGAAATGCGCCGCGGCCCTGTTGCAGGCCATTTTATATATTTCGGCTGCGTTCCAAAATGTTCGGTTCAACAAGAAAACATTGGAAGAGATAAGGGGAGGGTGGGGGAGGGGCGCATGATGATTCATTCCAGCTTGTGCTGTGTGTGCCGCAGATCAACCGAGTGCCCCGTGGAATTTAATTGGAAAGAATTCGGGCATGCACTAGGACGGCAGGGACGATGCATGGTTTTATCATTGCACGCCAATGAAACAAAAACATCAGGATCCATTTGTGTTTGTGTCTCTGAACATGTATCTCTAATAGTGAAGAATGGTCAAAATGGATTCCGACATTTGGGGGTTCTGTTTTGCACGTGGTGTGAACGAAATACCTTAGTTATGTCTCAGTGCTATAGTACATCCATCGTACATTATTTTTAAATCTAATT
Source organism: Heterodontus francisci (assembly GCF_036365525.1). Classification (NCBI taxonomy): domain Eukaryota; kingdom Metazoa; phylum Chordata; class Chondrichthyes; order Heterodontiformes; family Heterodontidae; genus Heterodontus; species Heterodontus francisci. Next base: position 23,074,567 of record NC_090387.1, on the reverse strand, counting down.
TATTACACACTACAAATAATATGTTGTCTAATCGTGTGTGTGTGTTATACACTTCTTTAACATCTAGGAAGTTTGGTAACAGTGTTGAGCTAGTTCTGATTCGTGCAACGTTTTTTCCGAAGAAATCAAATTAGTGTTGGCAAAAAATGTCCAATACATTAAAAGGTTTAATATGTAAATTGTAATCATCAGCATCACTAATGTATAAACTTTATTTATATTAAAATGAAACCTGACATTAAATATTGTCAATTCAATGCTCAAAAAATGAATTAAGAGAAACTTTTTATGGCGAATATATTCAAAATTGTCAACTTAATTCAATTTCTCACTTTCAACTGTACATTTAGAAAAACGCTAACTCAGCAAAGCTTATTGGTTGTTAGTGAACCTTTTAAACTGGGCTTATTTTGAGCTTTTTGTTTTTATTTCAAGTTAATTTGTAGTCAACTGAAAGGTTTCATAAAGATCCTATTCATTATTGTGTAAGAAAGTTCTGAACTGAAATTCAACTGGAGGTATGCTGACTTTCTGATATTTCAGTTCATGCACTATATTTATATTTATAAAATGAAACCTGACATTAAATATTGTCAATTCAATGCTAAAAAAATGAATTAAGAGAAACTTTTTATGGTGAATATATTCAAAATTGTCAACTTAATTCAATTTCTCACTTTCAACATTACAAGTCCATGTATGCACTAGGTTTTATATACAGAAAATTACTTTTATTGGAGATTAGGATTCGTGGGGGCGAGGGATGACTGAGAATTGGTGAGGTGATGGATTGGGGCTTGATTACATCAGCTTGACGTAAATCACTGGGAGTAACTCAATTTTAGACTTTAAATTGGATATGTTGCTTTTTAAAATTTAAATTAATTTTTACTGTTAATCAGTGACCAATGTGCAATCAATATGGATTTTCAGCTGTAAAAAGGGCTAAAATTAGATTATGGAAAATTTGCAAAGGGAGTATCACTAATAGTTCTCACCACTTATCAATATCAGTTGCTTTTTAAAAAATACTTATGCTTGAGAATGCAACAGTTGAGGTTTTGGTATGCCTTGTAGCACTTATAAAGAAAATCTCCCAAAATAACATCCACAATATGGTATCATTGATTTCTGCAGTCATGAAAATGCTTTCCAATTAATATTTTTATTGAAAGTTCTTTCAATTTTTGCCCAGTTTTGTTTTTATTGCCAAAACTAAAATGCTAAATGGAAATTGAAACTCCACAGTGGTGGTACTTTGAAAACCAACGCATGTTACAACAATAATCCTTTTACATTTATACAGCATCTAAGATGCGTTGGGGATTGTTTTTTGCATACTGAAAAGCAAATTTGTCTTAAACCGACATTGCAAAAGATTGCTACCACAGCAGTCAGTTGGACTTAAAAACAAGAAATGCCGGAACCACTCAGCAGGTCTGGCAGCATCTGTGGAAAGAGAAGCAGAGTTAACGTTTCGGGTCAGTGACCTTTCTTCAGACTTGCTGGTTGGAATGCATCATGTAAAACCTTAAATTGGTCTTGGGCTCTAATTTAAACACGCATGACTTTTAATCAGCAAAACCTATTTTATGACAAAAATGCTTTCTAGATTGGCACTACCGTTTCTAGTTTCGTCCTATTTTAGCCAGCAGCAGATAATTTATGACATTACAGTAACCTAAGGCTACTGCTATATTCAAAGCAAGTTAATGCCAGAAATTGGATAAGTGCCAAACCCTCCACTTTAATATAAAAGCAAAATACTGCAGTTGCTGGAAATCTGAAATAAAAACAAAGTGCTGTAAATACTCAGCAGGTCAGGTTGCATCGGTGGAGAAAGAAGCAGAGTTAACGTTTCAGGTCTGTGACCTTTCATCAGGTGATGAAAGGTCACAATCCTGCACCGTTAATGCTACTCCTCCACTTTAATACTTTGTGTGAAAATGCTATAACAGATAGGGCAAGAATATAGATGTTGAGTGTTATGTGTTAAATGTCTGAATTATTTTCTTGCTTTATTAGTGGTTTGCTTTGGGTGGGGGTGAAATAAGCATACCTTAATTAGGAAATTGTTTTGTCTTTATATTTGTAAGTGTAAAAACAAGATTAAATATAATATTGCAGGATAAAGCCATCATTACAACTGTGAAACTGACAGCAGCTTCTGACGCCTGCACATACGCAGTTAAAGTGGAAATTCAGAAGTTGCTGTTGCTAATTCCTTGCCCTTCCACAGGATGTGCTGTTGAAGTCCCTGCAGACGGCAATCTTTAGGAATCTCTTGAACTGAATGAACTTCCCCTTCTACGCTGCAGCGTTGCTGTTAAAGCGCAAAAGTTACTCATTGAATGAGGTGTAATTGGGCTTTTAATGGATTACTAAGTCATAACTACAGCTGAACAACCTCTTTGGCCCTGAAAAACTCATTTTGCATTTGTAGAAAGTCAAATTTTGACTTTGATAATTCTGTTGGTTTTTTTAAAGTTTGCTTTCTATTTCAGCTTGTCCCTGATTCCCATGTGTATGTCCCAATCTTTATTTCACACTCAAATTTATAAAACACGAATGATGATGAATGCATTTAAGTACTTGGATTATTGTTTGAGAGAACTTTGAAATTCTGTCAAGTATACCCAATTTCAGAGCATTTATTTATGAATCAAAAAGAGCAGTGGTCCTAATACCGAGCCCTAGGGGATACCACTGTACAGTTCCCTCCAGTCTGAAAAACAACTGTTCACTATTTGCTGCTTTCTGTCTCTTAGCCAATTTTGTATCCAGAATACCACTGCCCCTTTAATCCCAGGGGCTTAAATGTTGCTTGCAAGTTATAACTATAGTTTATGAAACATCATGGGTAGAATGGACACGTCCTGTCCAAAGATCTTCCTGTTATGATTTTTTTGACATGCATCTGTCAATACTTACTGTTGTAAATTGCTGTGCCAACATTTCCAATTTTGAAATGTCAACTCATACAATGTAGTTTAAGGTTTCACCATTGGGTGGCTATTTGAGCAAATTGCTGAAGGTGCCCAATTCTGTACATTTTCTATCTGGTTATTATTCATGCTTGTCAACAATTTAGTAATATAGTAAAAGTCAAGTATATATTCACCTGCTGTGAATGCCTTAATTGCTGTAATGTTTATCCTGTCAAAATTAAACAGTATTTCCTTGAACTTGATGTGAGCACCATCATGAGGGGAGAAAACTACATATTGCTGAATAGTGATTAAATTGTTTATTTGCTAATTCCATAACATAACTGTTGAAGATGGTGTGTTTGAAATGTTTGTCTAGGCCTTTTCAGAGTCTGACTTGGACTATACAATATTCACAATGTGTTCAAGCTCCTGGTGCTTTGATTTTATTTGCATTGAGTTGAATTCAGAAAGCAAACAACTTTTTCAGGTGGAGTCAGTGTACTGCTAACCTGGTGCCATGGTTGCTTTGATTACCGTCTAAACCTGTCACCAAATATATGCTAAATTGCATTGTAGGCTCCACCATAGCAGCTGGAGTTGATGTAAATTTTGGTCAGTCTTAACTGTATGGTCTTTAGTTAACACCTCACTCACAGGCCAGTTATCAAGCCAAATAAGTTGAATGTGAATTAATTGAGGTATGTTTTGCACAGAACTGGAACTTTGCACAATTGTTAATTTGTGGGTGAGAGGGAGACACAATGTTGGTGCTGGAAGTAAACATCAGTGTCAGGGATCTTCTCCTGATATTTGCTGCTGCCTTTGTTCATGTTTTACTCTACATAATTTCAGGCTTCTTTTGTTTTCCAGTTCACACAAAAGTTAGCCACTTCTGCTGGCAGAAGTTTACCTGCATAGGAGCCCAGCTAAATATTTTTGGCTACTTGTAGGGGGATCAGCAGTAATTGCATTAAAACCTGGTCCTTCCCTTGTATCCACTGTGCAAACCATTTACAAAATTATGAGGAGCATCGATAGGTTAGATAAACTTTTTCCCTTAGCAGAGGGGTCAATAACCAGGGGGCATTGATGTAAGGTAAGGGGCAGGAGGTTTAGAGGGGATTTGAGGACAATTTCTTTCACCCTGAGGGCGAATGGAATCTGGAACGCACTGTCTGAAGAGGTGGTAGAGGCAGGAACCCTCACAACATTTAAGTAGTATTTAGATGAGCACTTGAAACGCCATAGCAGACAAGACTACGGGCCAAGTGCTGGAAAATGGGAGTAAAATAGTTTGGTGCTTGATGGTCAGTACGGACACAATGGGACTGTTTCTGTGCTGTATAACTCTGACTCAAAATAATTGCAAAATAAATTAACTACTGTTCTCATCAGCATAAATGTATGGATGTCAGTATTTTCACTTCAGTCTGATAGTGGTGCCTGTTACTTTTCACAGCTAATTCATGTTCGCAAGCATTATGTATAATGAAAACTGACATGAACAATTATTAAATTGCATGTATGCTAAAATTCATAATTGCACCATGACTTTGTTTTACAGAATGTGCATTTTTAAGAAATGGCATATTTTTCTTTAGCTTTGAGTAGCATTGGGTCACTTGGCACAGAAGTAACTTGCAAATGGAAAGTGGATATATACTTGAAAAGGAAAGATTTGCAGTGCTGTGGGGAAAGAATGGGTTAATATTTGGATATGTCTTTCAAAGAACTGGCACAAGCATGATGGGCTGATTGGCTACCTTCAGTGCTAGGGTTCTAAGTTTGGGAGTATTTTTCTTTCCCATAATTTTCCTTATTTCTCCGAATGTAACATTATTTGGGTCCTATTTGCTTGTTCAGGCAAACAGCATCTCACTTGAAGGAGATCAGGGAGTTTTTCAGGTATCCTGTCCAAGATTGTTCACTGAACTAACATTTTCCGAAAAAAATTAACCAGCCATTGATCTCATTGCTGTTTGAGAGGTCTCGGTGCGCACAAAATTTTATTTGCTTACACAAGCCACTGCACTTCAAAGTAATTCATTGGAATGAAATATATTTGAGATACAAGTTGCTGTATAGGTGGGTCTTTCTCTTGGCTAAATTGGCACTAATTGAGGATTGAAAGAGTTTTCTTTGTTAGTACGGCCTAACTACTTTTGGATAAACTCCCTAATACATGGGAGGGGCATCCTATAGAAAAATCTTCAATCAAGATGTCTTGACATCTGATACCACAGTGCTCATTTTAGGAAGCTAGGTACTAGGCTAGCTTTGACGAGTATATGATTAAAGTGATAGCATATTCACCACTGTCTGAGCTAAGGCTGACAATTTAAAATAACTTCCAATGGACAAACTTTCCTCTGGCCCACCTTGCCACCATTTGATAGACTGCCTGTGACACTGCAACAGACAGAAGGCTCAAGTGTATCGCATGGTAGCTGGCCTTGGACCAGCTGGATTGTGGTAGTACAGTGGTTATGGTACTAAGTTCGCAATGCAAAGGTCATGAATTTGAATTCCATCTTGCCAAGTTGTGAAATTGAATTCAATCAAGCTGGTTATTTGGGCTTGAAACTAGAAAAATGATTACAATCTGTGGAATTTGTCATAAATCATCCCTACTCACTGATCTGCATGTGACTCCTGTTCCTCACTTCGTACTTGACTTTTAATACCCGCTGAGATGCCTGGCAAGCCAGTGAGTTGCAAAATCAAGCTCCAAAATGAAGGTAGCTCACCTTTTCAAGACAACTAGGGATATGTAATAATGTGGCCTTGCCAGGGTCACCCACATCTGAAGGGGATATTAAAAATAGCAAATAGATTAACATGCCAGTTGTTGAAGGTGAAATATAACAATCAGATCAGAATTCTGAGATGTAAATATATCTTCAAACCTCCTGTTTGTTAATGTTGTCAATTGAATTGCATTTTAAAGAATGCTTAACAATATTGATTTTCATCGTCATTAAGAGAAAGGATGTATATTTTAGTGTTCGTGTTTGCATCAGACACTTTCGAATTAGTTTAGATTTAACAAATCTCTACTATGTTCCATCTGACTGCAGCTGTTCTATACCAGCTACCCATTATAACCTGAATAAGCTTAGTGCTGAATAATGGCCAATTTTTGTGCTTTGGATTTGTTCCGATTTGAAACTGGTTTGAAATGACTTCAGCTATAGCTTTAAGGAAAAAGACTTTAATCATGCCTGCCTGGGTTGGATTTTAACTTGGCTCCCAGAGATAAAAGAATGGTGTTAATGACCAACTGTCTTAGGTTTATATAGATAATTTAAATTTCAGGAATACTGAAAGATGTGCTAGATGATGGAAACTAACTGGGCTTGTAGCTTCTTAACCATCACATGAGCACAAACATACTTCATCATGTTCCTTAGTCTCTGCTAATGCAAACCGTTTGAAATCAGTGCCTAGTTTTCTAAAATTGCATGCAAACTTAAAGTAAATCTGCAATTTTGTGCAATTGCAACAGGGACATAATGTTTTGTGCAGTAACTGATAGTTGTGTAACTGAAAAAAACTGAAATTGAAAGGTAAGACAAATGTATAATTGTAAATAGGTGGACAAATTGCAACTTTATTTCACCTATATAAAAACAACTAATAAGTAAGGTTTTACCAATCTGCATCCAGCATAAACAAAAAGAGCTTTCCTACCTCGCATGAAACCATCTGTGCAATGGTGAAAAGGACCATTTTGCGAGTGAGTAAAGTCTCAATTTTCCTTCATTCATCAAAGACATGCATATTATCTTTTCAATATGCAGACAATATAGCAAGCTAGTTCATTCACATGGTCTTTGTTACTAATTTTAAAAAGGGCCTGTTCCTGTTTTTGTAAACATAATTGTTTTTTTAGTGCCTGATTTATGGAAGCCCATCACCATGTCTAAAGCAGTTTTAATGTTGCAGTAGTGCAGAAGGACCTCATATCCAATATCAAAGTAGTCAGATTTGCTAAAGCATGGCAGATGGGGAGACGACTTGTTTTTGGGTAGGTTTTTCTGGCTGTGCGCGATCTGCAGAGCATCTCAACTAGAATATCATTAGCTTCAATTTAAGAACCTTTAAACTATGCTGCAGAGAAGTACACAGAATATATACCATTGTAGGTTAGTACTTGAATAAGGATGAAAGCTTCCTCTCTTTTGTGAAACTGGTAAAACAACGTAAGTTTTTAAATTTCCATTTTTGAAGGGAAAATCAAAAATTAGAGCTGTAACAATTTTTTCCTTCAGGGGTAGGAGATCCTTGGGTTTCAGTGCATTTTACAATTAAAATGTCTGTTTTGGGGCAAAAGGAGGTAATGAAAGAACTTGCATTCATATTCCATCATATTACACCTTATTACAACTTGGCATGCCTCAAAATGCTTTATAACCAGTGGATTACTTTCTTGATGCAACCACTGCTATGTAGGCTAGCATGGGAGCTAATGTGTGCTGTGCCAGCTACCGCATACTGCCAGTTGGAGTTAAGTTTGCATTGTATGTATTGTGTGAATGACCAGGACACTGTTTTGAACTCTGTCATAAGGTCCCAGGTTCAGTTTTTGATTTTTACTGAGTTAACTGATCTTGGTCATGGAACTAGTTGAACTACAATAGTGCTTTGTGTAAGGTTACTTGGGTACACTGCACTCCATTCCCTCATGATATGTGAAAATATGTTTGCAAATTAATGTTATCCATTCTTATCTAGTGAAATTTCTCACAACTGGTCTTGTCCCATGGTTTCTCTTCATAGCTGCATTACTGCTTTTGTGCTGTATCATGAAGTGAAAGTGATTGGTGTGTAGCCAATAGCCCAGAACTACTGGATGAAACAATATTACTCAATCTACAGCTGAAAAATTGATATCTGAATCTTGTTTACATTGAAGGGGATGAACTATAGAGCCAGTGACATTTGGTTTGTTTTAATGCTGCTTTTGTTTTGAATTACGCTTAAGCTTTTCAGAAATGGGGACTATTGATCAATTTTACACACCAATTTAACAAAATTTAAGTTTTCACTTCATGCTTTTCAATATTCTGGTTTTGAACTTTAAGCAGTTTGTTGGAGAATGGTCTCTATTTTCAGGATATTCAACAGTAAGTGCTTTAAAACTTTTTAAATCCTCAAAATATGAACTGAGAGACTTGTTTTTTTTTATTAATCAGACTCCATTATGCACAACAAAATAAAGTGAGTGACTAGTACAAATTTTTTGTATTTCATTGATTGGATTCCACAAATCTACAACCATGTGCTGGAGAATGACTGAGTTATGGTTTCAGGATAGACGATTGTGTAAGTGACAGCTGGACATAATGAGTAATCACAATTTAAGCATGTGTTTAGGAACATAGATTCCTTTCCACTGTCTTTCCCTTTCTGTTTGTAGGTAATTTTTTTGTGGACTGCTGATTGTTTCCCTGGATTTGCGATGTGCAAACCAAATCAGCAGAGTACAATGGCTAATAACATCATACAGTCTTAGTTATTGGGCCAGTCAAAAGTCAACATGTACAACACTATATGTTAAGATCTTATTTCACAGAGATGGCTGAAGATCAGTATGCTAATTTGCAGTGGCTAATTTACCATTTTGTACATCAACATAACCTCCATAATTATGTAAGCAGTCTTCTGCAGTCTTTCCTGTGATCTCTTACAGTGGTTAATGTAGGATGAAAGTGCTCCTATTTTGTCCATAGTGTGTTTGAATTGGTAATATCACCAACAGTTTAATGGTTCACACAAGCATATTGTGCAGTTTTGATAAACCGGTTTGCATTTGGTGATTTCCCAAAGCAGTCCAATCTGCATAGATCTTAAAATGGTGTTCGGTATGGTTAATAAGTCGATTTGTGATAAAATGAACTTGGTGTGTTTTGATCAGACTTGTTAGACAGGACATTTGCACGTTTGTGCTGTGTAATACATTCCAAGCTGAGTGGTTCTTAGTCAACAAGATAATGCTTTGAGGCTGAAGCCTTGTTTTAGGACTATTAGGATTCTAAATTTCTCTGTCTAGGCATATATGGGCATCTAGGAAGGCAAGGGCAGATGAGTGACCCACTCCCAGGCTGTCAATAATTACAAGCATTAATATTGGTTGTACCATTTTTTCCATGTTGGGTGGAAATTACCAAGCAGTAAGGTATGCATATTACTTTGTTCTAATCTCTGTAGTTATCTGCAGATTAGAAGAATGTGAGTGCCTCCTAATGGAATTCACTAATGTGAAATTGAGCCATTTTGTCCAGGAAGATATCTTAGTCTTGCTAAATCAGCTGAGCTCATCCAAAGTGGCATTAGGCATGGTGCAATTGGTCTTGGAACTCCTGGGCTAGAGTTGAAGCATGCAAGGGTGGGGGTGCAAAAATATCCAAGATTTTGCCAACGGCCTCTGCCACAAACTCTGTGCCCTGATGGTTGATTTATTTTCCCCTCCTGGTCACTGTTTGGGGCTGAAACAGATTGTTTGCAACCTTGCCTGCTATCTGACCTTGAGCTGAGCTTCTGGCGGCACATCCTCTCCACTATCAAGACTGCCTAATTCCACCTTTGCAACATCGTCCTTCCCTGCTCCTGCCTTAGCCCATCTGCTGCTGAAAACTTCAGCCGTGTTTTTGTTAACTCCAGACTCGACGACTCAAATGTTCACCTGGCCAGCTTTCCATCGTCCACCCTCCATTAATGAGCTCATCTAATTTTGCCGCTCATATCCTAACCGACATCAAGTCCTGCTCACCCATCACATTGGGTTCTAGTCCATCAACGCCTCGATTCTAAGCTTCCATTCTCATGTTCAAATTCCTCTGCGGCCTTGTCTGTCCCTATCCCATGTCTCTTTCAGCCTGACAATCCTCCCAAGAATACTGCATTCCTCCAACTCTGGTCTTTTATGAACACTGAACTTCCTGCACCCCACTCTTGGTGGCTGTATGTTCAACTTTCTAAACCCTAAGCTCTGGAATTGTATCCCTTCTCCACCTTTCCTCCTTTCAAGATACTCTATAAAACCTACCTCTTTGACAAATCTTTTACTCACCTATCCAATTATCTTCTCCTTTGGCTTGATACTTTTTATGCTCCGAAGTGACCTGGAACATTTTCCTACATAGGTCAGTGAGCTCGGGTGATGGGTGAGCAGGATTTGATGCTGGTTAGGAATTGAGCAGCAGAATTAGATGAGCTCATTGGTGGAGGGTGGGAGGTGGAAAGCCAGCCAGGAGAATATTTGTATAGTCCAGTCTGGAGATAACAAAAGCAGATGGGCTGAGGCAGGAGCAGGGTTGGCTAATGTTATGAAGGTGGAATTAGGCAGTCTTGGTGATGGAGAGGATGATGCCTTCAGAAGCTTGGCTCAAGGTCAAATAGGACACTTGGGTTCAACCTGCGACAGGGCCCTGGGAGGGGGGTGTAGAATCAGTGGTCAGGGAATGGAGTTTGTGCAGGGGCCAACGACAAAATCCTCCCTCCATCCTTGCATTCTTCAACTCTCGCTTAGGAGTTCCAAGGCCAGTTGGATCATGCCTATTGCCATGTTTTCCCATGGTAAAGTTGCTATTTAAATCCAAGTTGTCTTTTTAATTATTTTGTGTTTACTTTTCACAGGCAGTTCCTATACATTTTAGCGTGTATAAAATTGGGATTCTGAATTATGCTTTTTTGAAATGATCATAGTTACATTGAAATGTACTGGCATTGTGCATGCCAGTAATTAAATGCTTACAATAACTCTAAATGGCTGTATAGCCCATTTCCAAAAATTAAGGAATAAAAGAATAGTCTTAATCGCAGATGCTTCTAACTGTTTCAATCGTGATCATCTATCACTTGAAATCTTTTGTCCTTAAATCTGTATATGAATGACCATTCAAATTGACATGATTGGGTCTTAGTACTTAACCTGGGTACAGGTCTGCAGGATGTGACAGCCATTTTATACCTTATCCAAGAAGCAACTCTGTGAACTTGGGTCATGGGATGTTTGGTATTAATGGATGCCATTGTGGGGGAGTTTAGTCTTACCTGATGGCCTCACATATATTGTTTTGGGAGAAGGAGGGTTATTGAATAGTGAGGAGAAATAGCAAGCCTGACTTGTATTCCTCTTCCCAGTTCCAAATTAAAGTATAGGATGATTACCATATTTTGGCCGAGCGAGCTGATGTGCATTGTGGACAACAGATAGAAATCTGTGACCTTCCAGATCTATGTGGCTGTCTTATTTAACCACTGAGTCTCTGGTACTCGTGTTCTGGAAATATTTATTTAGCAAAAAAAATGTAGATTTTTTTTAATTTTTAGTTATTTTTATTTAAATTATTTTCTTGTCCCTAATTGAAAAAATTTTGGTGGGAAAGTACTTAACTTCTGCCATTTAGTGTTTCTCAAGTGTACTGGTACAATGCTATACATGGGAACCAGTTGGCTTCCTGGGTCTTGCAGAATTTGCATTGCATAGAAAAATCCAAATTGTCTAACTTTAATGTCAGGACTCTTCATAAATTTGTTCATTTAGAATTGAATACACAGCCGCTCGTGCTTTGTGAACCAAATGAACCACACACAAAAGTGCATTTCATTGTTTTTTTTAATCCTGCACTTTATTTGTCCTGTACTTAAATTGACTGCAAATTGCAACTAATGCTTTACTTGCACTATAAAATCCCTGTAATTTGATAGCTTTGCTGTCTTAATTATTCTGATGTCAGGGAGGTTTAGCAAATCCAGACTTGGCCTTCACTCCCCGGAACTCTTTCGTCTCCAGTGCTAGCTTGGCTCAGTGCCTACTTGCCTCCGAATCAAAGTTGTGGGTTCAAGTGCATAATCTAGGCTAACACTTGATAAGTGTTGAATTAAATATTGTGAATGCAGGATTTATGAATGATTTCTTTGCATTACTGATTTTCTGTCACAAAATGTGGGGCTGCCAATGACTATTGTCAAAACTCAAGCCGTGTTATTACAATGAAAGGTACTGCACATATTCTAGCATCTTGGCTTTTTTTTCTTTTGCTTCAGTTTTAAATCCTTTTGAAATGTTGAGTAAATTGGAGTTTTTTGTCATGGCCTAATCTCCAGCACTTCTAGTTCTTTGGGCAGACATTAACTACGATGATGGTCATTATGGAACAGAAGGAGGCCATTTGGCCCATCGAGCCCATGCTGGTATCTTCATGCAGTGAGATGGGTGCTAAGAAATATGATTTTTGATCATTTTGCTGCTTTTCCTATAGGTGTTTAAGGATGCATTGAAAAATCTAAGATTTATAGAAACTCATGAAGGTAGTTTGAGATGTGAGCGCTCGAAAAATGGGGAGACACTGGCAAAAGGAAAACTTTAGTTTGCTGAAAGTTGAGAGGACTTGCAAACTAAATTTAAAAAATGGCAATTAGCTGGATTATGTACAGTACCATTTATTGTGCAAAGTATGTAATATATATGAATATCGCTATGCCGATTAATGTATATTAATATATTAACTTCCCTTTGGTTTTCCCTGAAATATAACAATTTACCACTCTCATACCTGTAATTGGCCACTATATGGTGTATGAACAATGAGTCAGCTTGGAATTATCTTTCCTTCCCATTCATGTATGACTTCTTCAGCCACCATGTTCTTCGGCCTGCTTTGTGTATATGTTGCCATTTAAGGCGTGGGTTAAAACTTCCTTTGGATGGTGCACTCAGCTTCCAGCAGCACACTAAAGTTTCTTCATCTTACTGTTTTGCTCCTGTCAGTAAAGTAAATGTGTGCTGACATACTTTGTTCTAGTGATCATTTCAGATTTGCAAGTTGATTTATTTAAATATTCATGCAATATTTTAATTAATGACTCGATGGAAATATTACCTACTTTGGAACGTTCTTCTCAAGCAGTACCTTGAAATGTAACTTGCAGTTCAGTAGACGTTTTTCATCTTGTGCCTATGCAAGCTGAATGCCTCTGTCCACACTATTGTGCATTTTGGCTGCCACACTGAACACCGAGCATGTTACTTCTGCACCTCTCTGATCCTTGGATCATAGGAAATAGGAGCAGGAGTAGGCCATTCGGCCTGTCGAGTCTGCTCCGACATTCAAACAGATCATGACTGATCATCTACCTCTATGCCATTTTTCCCAACTATCCCCATATCCCTTGATGTTAGTAGTGTTCAGAAATCTATCGATTTCTGTCTTGAACGTGCTCAATGATTTCGCTTCCACAGCCCTCTGGGGTAGAGAATTCTAAAGATTCACCATCCTCTGAGTAATGAAATTCCTCCTTGTCTCAGTCTTAAATGGCTTGCCCCTTATTCTGAGACTCTGTCCCCTTGCTCTAGACTCACCAGCCAGAGGAAACATCCTATCCACATCTACCATGTCACGCCCTGTAAAAAATTTTGTAAATTTCAATAAGATCACCCCTCATTCTTAGAAATTCTAGAGAATATAGATAAGACAATCCCACCATCCCAGAAGTTAGTCTGGTGAATCTCTGTTACACTCCCTTTATGGCAAGTATACCCTTCCTTAGATGAGACCAAAACTGTACACAATACTGCAGGTGTGGTCTCACTAAGGCTTTATACAATTGAAGCAATACATCTTTACTCTTGTACTCAAATCCCTTTGCAATGAAGGCCAACATACCATTTGCTGCCTTAATTGCTTGCTGCACCTGCATACCAGCTTTTAGTGACTCATGAACAAGGAAAGCCAGGTCTATTTGGACATCACCACTTCCCAACCCCTCTCCCTTTAAGAAATACTCTCTGTTTTTTTTTCTACCAAAGTCTCTTCACACTTGGATTATATTCCATCTGCTTTGCTCTTTCCCATTCACTAAGTCTGTCCGAATCCCCTTGAAACCTCCTTGCATCCTTCTCACAATATTCCCTCCTAGTTTTGTCATCTGCAAATTTGGAAATATTACAATTGGTCCCCTTTTCCAAATCATTTATATAGATTGTAAACAGCTGTGGCCTAAGCACTGATCCTTGTGGTACCCCACTAGTAACAGCCTGCCATCCTGAGAATGACCCATTTTTCCCCCACTCTCTGCTTTCTGTCTGTTAACCAATTCTCAGTTCATTGCGGTATATTACCCCCAATACTATGTGCTTTACTTTTGTCTACTAATCTGTGTGGGACCTTCATCAAAAGCGTTCTGAAAATCCAAATACACCACATCTACTGGTTCTCCTTTATCTCTGCTACAAGTAACATTCTCAAAAAAACTCAACATATTTGTCAAACATATAATTTCCCTTTCACAAATCCATGTTGACTCTGCCCAATGATATTTTCTAAGTGTCCATTTATCTCAATCTTCATAATAGATTCTAACATTTTCCCTACTACTGACGTCAAACTAACAGGTCTGTAGTTCTCAGCTTTCTCTCTCTCTCTCTCTCCCTTCTTAAATAGTGGGGTTACATTTGCTACTTTCCAGTCTGCAGGAATCCAGAATCTACAGAATTTTGAAAGATAGCCACCAATGCACCCATTATCTATATCCACCTCTTTCAGTACGCTGGGATGTAGCTCATCTGGTCCAGGGGATTTATCAACTTTCAATCCAATTAATTTTTCGAGTTACTTTCAGTTCCTCATTTTACAAGTCCCTTGGTTCCCTCGTATTTCTGAGAGACTTTGTGTCTTCGTGAAGTAATTTTTAAATCTCTGCCATTTCCTCATTCTCCACCACAAACTCTTGTTTGAAATGCAGCAATACCTGGACAATATCCAGGCTTGGGCTGATAAGTAGCAAGTAACATTCGTGCCACACAAGTGCCAGGCAATGACTTTCTCCAGTAAGACAGAATCGAACCGTCTCGCCTTGACATTCAATGGCATTACCATCGCTGAGTCCCGCACTATCAACATTCTGGGGGCTACCACTGACCAGAAACTGAACTGGAGTAACCATATAAATACCGTGGCTACAAGAGCAGGTCAGAGGCAAGGAATCCCGTGGCGAGTAACTCACCACCTGACTTCCCAAATCCTGTCCATCAGCTACAAAGCACAAGTCAGGAGTGTGATGGAATACTCTCCACTTGCCTGGATGGGTGCAGCTCCAACAGCGCTCGAAGCCCGACACCATCCAGGACAAAGCAGCCCACTTGATTGGCACCCCATCCGCAAACATTCACTCCTTCTACCTCCAACGCACAGTGGCAGCAGTGTGTACCATCTATAAGATGTACTGCAACAACGCACCAAGGCTTCTTAGACAGCACCTTCCAAACCCGCGACCTCTATCACCGTGAAGGACAAGGGGAGAAAATGCATGGGAACACCATCACCTGCAAGTTCTCCTCCAAACCACACACCATCCTGACTTGGAACTATATCGCCGTTCCTTCACTGTTGCTGGGTCAAAATCCTGGAACTCCCTTCCTAATAGCACTGTGGTTGTAACTATCCCACATGGACTGCAGTGGTTCAAGAAGGCAGGTCATCACCACCTTCCCAAGGGGAATTAAGGATGGGCAATAAATGCTGGCCTAGCTAGCGACACCCACATCCCATGAATGAATTAAAAAAAAAACCTGCCCAAATTTCTCACTCTGGATAAAAGCTACGTAAAGCTGTCCATGTGTAAAAACAGGTCACGGAATATAAATACAAATTTGTTAAGAGTCTGGCCCTGTGACTTGTTTATAGTCATAGAATATAAAAGTCTAATTGGGCACAGTTTTCTCCTGAGTTGCAAAGACAGATTTACATCTGATGGGCTCAATATTATTTGAGGAATGAATGCTATTTCCTTGAAATCAGCCAGTTATAATTTCAGAATCTGTCATCTAAGGAAACAGCTTCCTAGCTACCAATCTTGTTCCATGGCAAAGTCCTTGTTCAGGATTTAAGTTTTGTAGCAACATTACGACTGCTCCTTCCTTGAGTCTAAGTTTGTGCAGTGGCATGCCCGTTGGAGTTAGACTGTGTAGAAACTTTAGAGGGTATAAACTGTTATCTTCGTCTATAGAATCAACGCTGATGAATTCTTTTAATTCACCTGACAGCTTTTCTAAAACATCATTCAAAGCTAGTGAATCGTCATTTTTAGCACAAACAATAGCTTTCGAATAAGAAGTTGTATGGAATAATCAAACTTTGTTGGGCTTCCCTTACCATCCACTGTTTTTGTTCTTGGACCAGATGTCGGCAGTCACATGTGTCATGTACCTCGGCATATGCTAGACACTGATCACTAAATATACCCACCAACAGACGTGCCCCTTAAACTGACCAATCCGAACAGTCAGACAAAAACTGGCTATTACAATGATGCAGAGCCATGTTCATGATTGAACTTTTGAGTTTCTGGTTAATTGCACTCGTGGGACGTTGCTGTGTGCAAATTGGCTGCTGTATTTGTCTCTAATGCTGACTGCGCTTAAAAGTATTTAATCGGCAGTGAAATGATTTTGGCCACCCTGAGGACTTGTAAGGTGCTATATAAATATAAAGTGTATATTATAAAAATATTAGAAAAAGGTTAACTACTTTCCTCATATTTTTAGACCTTTTGTGTTAATATGTTGAGCTCTGATCTTAGATTCTCGGATCTCATATATGGACCTAATCGAGTTTTAATGTGGCAGGGATCGTTTGAAAATGATCTTTGCCCATAATGTGCACCATGGCCATGTCATGCTAGGCTCCCACCTGCCAAGAATGAGGCACATCAATTTTGTCACGAATATCAATTTTTAACAGTTGTTGGAGCGAGGAAATGACTTGTTAAACAGATCAGCCATGGCTGGAAAAAAACATTTACATACCAACAGACATCGAAGGTGAGGAAGCGCGTTCCAGGGCCTGCTAAGGAGGATACAATCCACAAGGGCCAGGACTGGTTAGACCAGCTGCTCACATGACTACCTGGCTGTTCCAGCATTTTCTTTTGAACTGGCCACAGAGTTTGAAGAAAGAGTGTCTGGTCCTGGTCTGAGAAGATCTCTTCTGTCTGCTCCCATCTCTTTCTCAGAAGCCTCTGAAGACACATGAACCCCAAGAGGGAAAAGTCTCCTACATCGATCAAGGTTTAAGAAGAATACTGGGCCCCAACGAAAAGCAAGATCTACCTCCAATTAAGGACTCTACAGTGAGCTCGAAGAACCGTAACAGCAACTCTTCAGATATTGCCTCAAACATTTCCACTTTATTTTTCTTCTCTTTTCTGTCTCCATTTGCATATGTGTATCACGTATGCATGCTAGCGTGGGGTGCGTTGTGTATCCAAGGGGTCACCGAATTAGAGTTTGTTCAATAAATTTCAACTTTTCTTCTTTAAACCTAAGAAAACCTGTTTTTGCTGGTTTCTTTGCGTGAGAATTGGAAAGCGGTGAACAGGGATTCACCAAGGGGGAGCTAAGAACACGGTGTGTTTAAAAGTAAAACCCTGTTATGGTAAGACCAGGTGAAGGCTGAAAGAGAACCCTAGACCTCTTTCTCACCTGGTCGTAACAGCCATTTTCATTTTTTTGGGGTTTGAGCGTGGCATTTTGAACACAGACAGGAGCTCCATTTCTCTGTGTTGCACCGAAACTCAACCGCATACAGATCCGCACAGCTAGCATCTGTGAAGTTGACTTCTGATTTACATTTTTGCCATGGACTTATTATAGAACAAAGAACAGTACAGCACAGGAACAGGCCATTCGGTCCTCCAACCTGCGCTGATCTTGATGCCTGTCTAAACTAGAACCTTCTGCACTTCCGGGGTCCGTATCCCTCTATTCCCATCCTATTCATGTATTTGTCAAAATGCCTCTTAAACGTCGCTATCGTACCTGCTTCCACCACCTCCCCCGGCAGCAAGTTCCAGGCACTCGCCATCCTCTGTGTAAAGAACTTGCCTCGCACATCCTCTCTAAACTTTGCCCCTCGCACCTTAAACCTATGTCTCCGAGTAACTGACTCTTCCACCCTGGGAAAAAGCTTCTGACTATCCACTCTGTCCATGCCATTCATAACTTTGTAAACCTCTATCATGTCGCCCCTCCACCTCCGTCGTTCCAGTGAAAACAATCCGAGTTTATCCAGCCTCTCCTCATAGCTTATACCCTCCAGACCAGGCAACATCCTGGTAAACCTCTTCTGTACCCTCTCCAAAGCCTCCACGTCCTTCTGACAGTGTGGCGACCGGAATTGCACGCAAAATTCTAAGTGTGGCTTACCTAATGTTCTGTACAGCTGCAGCATGACTTGCCAATTTTTATACTCTATGCCCGACTGATGAAGGCAAGCATGCCGTATGCCTTGACTGCCTTATCCACCTGCATTGCCACTTTCAGTGACCTGTGGACCTGTACGCCCAGATCTCTCTGCCTGCCAATACCCCTAAGGATTCTGCCATTTACTGTATACTTCCCACCTGTATTAGATCTTCCAAAATGCATTACCTCACATTTGTCCGGATTAAACTCCATCTGCCATTTCTCCACACAAGTCTCCAACCGATCCATATCCTGCTGTATCCTCTGACAGTCCTCATTTTCCTCCAAATCATTTATATATACTACAAACATCAAAGGTCCCAGCACTGATCCCTGCGGAACACCACTAGTCACAGCCCTCCATTCAGAAAAGCACCCTTCCACTGCTACCCTCTGTCTTCTATGACCGAGCCAGTTCTGTATCCATCTTGCTAGCTCACCTCTGATCCCATGTGACTTCACCTTTTGTCTGCCATGAGGGACCTTGTCAAAGGCTTGACTGAAGTCCATGTAGACAACATCCACTGCCCTTCCTTCATCAATCATCTTCGTCACTTCCCCAAATAACTCAATCAAGTTAGTGAGACACAACCTCCCCTTCACAAAACCATGCTGCCTCTTGCTGATGAGTTCATTTGTTTCCAAATGTGAGTAAATCCTGTCTTGTCTCCCTCGGTATTCTGGGGTGGATCCCATCAGGCTCTGGGGACTTATCTACCTTAATGCTGTGCAAGATGCCCTACAGCACCTCCTTTTTGATAGCGACATGACCCAGACTATCTACACTCCCTACCCTAGACTCATCATCTACCAAGTCCTTCTCTTTGGTGAATACTGATGCAAAGTACTCATTTAGTACTGCGCCCATTTCCTCTGGCTCCACGCATAGATTCCCTCCTCTGTCCTTGAGTGGGCCAACCCTTTCCCTGGCAACCCTCTTGCTCTTCATATATGTAGAAAAAACCTTGGGACACTTCCCTGTGGGGTGAGGGTCCAAACAGTCCAATCTTACTGCAGTGTAGCACCTACTTTGTCAGTCAAGAAATCAAGGAGGTCTGCTGTTGAACCATGTGTGTTTCTGTATATTTTCATTCTTTCTTGCTCTTCTCCTTTGGCCTGAGCAAATACTGACCATGTGTGATAACTTTTCTCAAAGATAAGTATTTTTGTTCCTGTAAACA
Organism: Heterodontus francisci; assembly: GCF_036365525.1. Lineage (NCBI taxonomy): Eukaryota > Metazoa > Chordata > Chondrichthyes > Heterodontiformes > Heterodontidae > Heterodontus > Heterodontus francisci. The sequence goes on along the minus strand of NC_090387.1, from coordinate 23,055,209 downwards.
ACACTACGTCTCAAATCTTACCTACATTGCAACCCAGTCTTCAACTTTTGCTTTCTTAAGTCATTTTTTGCAACTAACTACCACCTTTCAATCACTACCTGTTCAGGATCCTTCAATCAAGTTTCTGCACTGGTCAGTCACCTTCTCTTCATTTACGTACTATGTGCACCTTTTGATATTTGAAATTATTGGATCATCATCGTCTACATGTATGCTGATACGCAGCATCATTTCCATGTCTCTTTTGTCACCAAAGCTGTTTTCTTTTGCCTCTCCAATTATTACCTGCCTCTATCCCATCCTCTCCTTCACTCTCAACCCAATTCATGTTTTTATCGCCCATATCTGATGTCTCCTTTGTTTTCATTGCTTATGTGATTCAAAAACTAAGACATCCAGAATGTCTGACTCATGCCTAATCTATTGTGGAGTCTTGTTCCCATCATCTGTCTTTGATATGCTGCACTGGCTTCCCATATCTCAGAATTGACTCAATCTTTGCTTGGCGATTTGCTAGAGATAGTAATTGTTGCAGGCACAGTATACAGGGAATGGAGCTGGACGATACAAAGGCCAGTAGCAGGATCACTCATCAAATTAACTGCTCTGATCTGGATGATGTCCAGCTGCTTGAGTGTTGCTGTGGCTGCACGCATCCAAATAAGTGGTGAGCTTTCCACTGTACTCTTGACAAACCTTGTAGGTAGCGGTGAGGCCTGCAGGGATCTGGAATGTTGCAGACATTGCTCTGCTTCAGTTCTTGAGAAATATGGGCTATAGTTTGTTTACATTCAAAGTACTTTCAACAGTAAAACACGTTGAAGTTCTTGGGAAAGGAAGAGGCTGAGGGGAGACCTAACTGAAGTGTATAAAATTGAGGCGTCTAGATAGGAAGGCCCTATTCCCCTTGGTTGAGGGGTCCATAACCTAGGTGGCGAGGGGTTTTGAGAGGATTTTTTTTCAACCAGAGGGTGGTGGGGATTTGGAACTCACTGCCTGAAAGGGTGGTAGAGGTAGAAACCCTCATCACATATTAAAAAAGTACTTGGATATGCACTTGAAGTGCCGTAACCTACCAGACTACGGACCAAGAGCTGGAAAGTGGGATCGGGCTAGATGGCTCTTTGTTGGCTGGTGTGCACATGTTGGGCTGAATGGCCTCCTTCTGTGCTTTAGATTTGTGATTCTGTGATTAAAGCAAAAAAATCACATACTGGCTGTGTGACACCTATAATCAGTTATCTCTTGATGTTTAGTTCAAATTTTTAGGTTATTCAGTGATATAATGGGTGGCAGTTGGAGGCAACTGCAACCAGACATGCATTTCAAATTTGATTCCCTTGGTTCGTATAGAAAACCAGAGAAAATTGAATGGGGTAGTTTAACAAGGGCAAGTTAGAATTCTCTTTTCATACCGCATGTGATAGCAGTCCCAATGAAATTCATAGCTGATCATTGTGACTTGTGGCTTGAACATTTGCTGCATCAGCTTTTTGCATGAACTTTCACCATAACATTCTTCCAAAGCACCTTGACCTAAATGTACGCATTGTACTCTAGAACTTCATAAATAGCAATTCTAATGTAGGTGGATGCAAAATGAATCATTGTTTCCCATAAGATAAGCATTTGAAATAAATTGTGAAGTCTTTTTCAAGTATCATTGGAGTACAGTAGTTGAGGTTTATGTTCAATTTTAACTGCCCATGATGGTTGAATTCTTGTGTGATTTCTGTGCCTAGACAAAGTTGAGTAAAGTTGCCATTGTTTACCAGTGGATTGGAAAGGAAATATTAAATTGCCACTGAAAATTAAAATTTCTGGAGTGTGACATATTTAACCCATCTGGGTGGATTTAATTATATTTGTTAAGGATCTTTTAAGCATCCCTGTGTGGGTAATTTTGTGATTGAATCGAGCTGGATTAAATTTTTTTTTAAAAGCAGAGTTGTCCAACATACGACCCGCAGGCCAGGATCCGGCCTGCGGATGCAAACTTTACCTGGGGCTCCGTGACTGGAGATGGGAAAGTTCCCAATGACTTCTTGCAGAGCAGCCTTTTAAAAGCATTCGCGCTGTCAGTTTCACAGCTCAGCTGCTGAAGCAGGAACGTGCTTACCAACTTTGACAGATTCGGGGTTTTCCAAATTTTTTTAAAAAGCCAGCTGGAAGCATGTTCCTGCTTCTGTAGCTGAGCTGTGAAACACAGCGCAATCTTTTTAAACAGCTCAAAACTGGTCGTGGTTTAACAGAGACAAAGTGTGGGGGGTGATTTAACAGAGGGGGTGGTGGTGGTTTAACAGCGGGGTGGGGAACTGGAGGGAGAGATGGTGGGGAGAACCGGAGGCAGAGATGGTGGGGGGTAGAGATCAGAGGGAGAGATGGGAGGGAACCGGAGGGGGAGAGAGAGAGAAACTGGGGCGGGGGGGGAACCCAGGCGAGGGACAGATGAAGATCACTCCTGACAAATGGATATCGATCCAGAATACCCTGCCTTGCTACATCAAATGTGCGGGCAGAGATTGACTACTTATGCAAGCTGAAACAATGCCAGGTATGTCACTAAATCAGTTTTCAAGGAAGTGACGAGAAAGTAAGCCAATAAATTAGTCTTCTCCTTTAACGTTTCTTCACAAAAATGCACATTTGTTGTTTTTATTAGTAAGATAAATTTTTAATGCCTTTTATCTTCCAAAATTTGTTCATTGGCCCCCTGGGCCGAGCACAAATTGTGTTGCGGCCCTCCGCCGAAAAGATTGAACAACCCTGTTCTAATGCATCCAGTGTTTCCAGTGTGTGGAATTTGTGGGTAATTTTGATGTTATACGTTATGGTGTTGCACTGAAATTGGTGACAAATCCATACTGATATAATTTCATTATGAAGTTCATAACTTGTTACTTTGGTGAGAGGTTTAAAAATTCAGCAGCCATTTTGTTTGACTGGCTGTTATATTGCATAATCTTGAACAGCTGTATTCCCAGTTAAGACCAGTGAAAGTTCACATTTCCAGCTGTGTGGAGGGGGAATAAGGAAAAAAACAAACAACTGCACCCCTTTGTGTGCAATGAATGGGTTAGTTTGCCATAAGACTGTGAATTACCCTTTCATTATATCGAGTGATCATGTGCAATGCCCACCAGCTTTCCTTTTTTTTTTCTCTTTGAAACCACCCGGACGGACTACCCATTTTATTTTCCGGTTGAGTCCAAAAGACAATAAATACCAGGACCTGACTTTTTTGTTGAAGGCACTATTTATTTTACAAGTTTGATAATTAGACAGAAGCAGCAACTCAGAATACAATTATTTGGGAATAGTCATTCTTCAAGAGTTTTAAAATACCTTCAGAATGTATTTCTTGCATAATCTTTTAATTTTCAACACTTGGCAAGATTAATGTTTCATAGACTTCAATGTAATACTTGTATGAGTGAGGTGAAATTCCAGCCCTCTATACAGAGTTGAACTGGCCATTCAGGGCGGCGCAGTGGTTAGCACCGCAACCTCACAGGTCCAGCGACCCCGGGTTCAATTCTGGGTACTGCCTGTGTGGAGTTTGCAAGTTCTCCCTGTGTCTGCGTGGGCTTCCTCCGGGTGCTCCGGTTTCCTCCCACATGCCAAAGACTTGCTGATTGATAGGTTAATTGGCCATTATAAATTGCCCCTAGTATAGGTAGGTGTTAGGGAAATATAGGGACAGGTGGGGATGTGGTAGGAATATGGAATTAGTGTAGGATTAGTATAAATGGGTGGTTGATGGTCGGCACAGACTCGGGCCGAAGGGCCTCTTTCAGTGCTGTATCACTAAACTAAACTATACTAAATTTGACTGAACTGAAAGAGAGTTTGATATTAAGGAAAGATTGCAGGATATATTTTGGAACAATAGGCCTCTGAATAAAAAGCTCAATCAAATTTAAGCAGTACCATTGCACATCTGGTACATGGAATTACTTGAGTTGCTGTTCATTCTGGCTATGCCTTACATATCTACTAATGCACTGACTTAGGTCATCTGATAACCTTAAAACAAAGGTTCTTAATCTTGGCTAATCTGCAAGGGAAAGAGCCTGTTGGCTGCTAATAGTTTGCTTAAAAAACACAGATTCCATCTTAACTCTAGTTATTTCAGAAACATTTTTAAGCAGATCCTGTGTATCTTATGGCCATGTATAAAACATGATATGTAAGTTTTCCAGTTTTGTAAAACTGCTTTGACCACATGGATAATTTGCTAAAATTATCCATCTCTGCCTCCTTGTGTGAGGTCTCCATCATCATAGATGCCAGTCTTCAGTTAATTCAATTAACTTCACATGAGGCTATGGGTCCTGACACCATCCCCACTGTTGTACTGAAGACATGTGCTCCAGAACTAGCTGCACCCTTAGCCAAGCTGTTGTAGTACATCTACAACATTGGCATCTACCTAACAATGTGGAAAATTGTCCAGGTAGGTCCTGTCCACAAAAAGCAGGATAATTCCAATCTGGCCAGTTAGCGCCCCATCGGTCTACTCTTACCTTCCATCACTTTAGTGATGACTTTCATCAACAGTGCCATCAAGCGGCACTTAAACAGCAATAACCTGCTCACTGATGCTCAGTTTAGGTTCTGCCAGGGCCACTCAGCTTCTGACCTCATTACAGCCTTGGTCCAAACATGGACTAAAGAGCTGAATTCCAGAGATGAGGTGAGCGTGACTGCTCTTGACATCAAGGCAGCATTTGACCGAATGTGGCATCAAGGAGCCCTTACAAAGTTGACATCAATGGGAATCTTGGGAAAAACTCACCACTGGTTGGAGTCATACCTAGCATAAAGGAAAATGAGTGTGGTGGTTGGAGGCCAATCATCTCTGCCCCAGGACATCACTGCAGGAGTTCCTCAGGTCAGTGTTCTAGGCCCAACCCTCTTCAAGTGGTCTATCAATGACCTTCCCTCCAACATGAGATCAGAAGTGCGCATGTTCGTTGATTGCCCAGAGTTCAGTACCATTTGCAACTCCTCAGATACTGAAGCAGTCTGTGCCTGCATGCTGCAAGACCTGGACAACATTCAGGCTTGGACTGATAAAGTGGCAAGTAAACAACATTCAAGCTCGACACTACCCAAAACACAGCAGTATGCTTGATTGGCACCCCATCCACCTGTGCACAGTGGCAGCATTGCGTACCATCTACAAGATGCACTGCAGCAACTCACCATGGCTTCTTCGGCAGCACCTTCCAAACCCGTGACCTATAAGAACGAGGGCAGCAGGCATATGGGAACACCCACCTGCAAGTTCCCCTCCAAGTGTCGCACCATCCTAATTTGGAACTATATCTCGGTTCCTTCACTATCGCTTGGTCAAAATCCTGGAACTCCCTACCTCACAGTACTCAGTGTACCTGCACCACATGGACTGCAGTGCTTCAAGAAGGCTGCTCAGCACGACCTTCTCAAAAGGTATTCGGGATTGGCAATAAATGCTGGCCTTGCCAGTGATGCTCCCATCCCATGAAAGAATTAAAAACAAAAGTGGCAGAGTGGGGTTATTGTATTTGGGGAAAATATACATCTGTGCTTCTTAAAAATATGGTGTATACGATTATGTGAACTTGATTTTAAACTGTAAGTGATGCATGATGTTTCAGGTTGTTTATCGTTGAGATGAACCATATTTTTGTAATTGAGATCATGGACTTTTTAAACTTGAAGAATTTCACGACCTAAAATGAAAAAAATTATATCAATTTTATTTTGCTATTTTGTTTAATTTGGTATTATTTCTGGAGGAAATATACATAGGACTACTTTCCTGTTCACACAAATTCAAGTATTAGCGAATTAAAAATGGGTGTAGATTTCAAGTACTATATCTATTCAGAAGATTCTACTTTTGCAGGTTTGAGCGAAAATCAAATTGCAACAATGCATTCAACTGAGTGTTTTGTTATAGTTTAAAAATTCCAATCATCCTGGATCTGAGCAGTAAATATTGGTTTGACGCATAAGAAGCTGAGGGAAAAGTAAGGTATTTTGTCCCTCGAGTCTGCTCAATAAATGCATAGTTATCTTGAAACCTCTATAGACAGGTGCTGGACATAGCACCTTGGGCTTAAAAAAAAATTCTCTTGCCATTTTTCTACAATTTAATTCTCTCCTCTTTTTTGCCCTCCAAAAAAGCATTGACTATGTACCAATGTATGATTTCACAGGCACAGATTTCTGGCTGATAATCATGAGTTTTGGCAGACTATTTGATGTAGGATGAATCGCAGATAAACTTTGTTTCTTCCTCGGCTAATTGCCATGCACACCCACTTCCAACTGTTACTACTGGATAATCCACTGGCTGATTTCCTTCCACTCCATTCCCAGAGGCTGAGGCCAATTGAAGTGCTCCTAACATTGCCTCTCGTTGACTCGGCTCAGACTGGTTATCCAATCTGTAACCTTCCTGATTTGTGTTTCTCAATTGTTTGCTTTCCCCATTGGGTCACTAAGTTTATCCAGCAATGTTCCTTTTGTTTTTAAGTGAAAATGGCTATGAATATTCATCTCTGGAAGGAATTTTAATAAGGAAAGGTTGTTTTGGCTCTGTTTTTGTTGATTTCTATTTTGTCCTTCTCACTAGACAGCAGCAGTATAACTAATCCGTTCTTTGCCCTATAACACGACTAGTTGTTCAAATGCATTTATACAATTTACTTCAACGGCCTTTCACGGTAACTGATTCAATATATTTACCTGAATTCTTACCCTTGCTAATTTTCTAATTTTTAAATTAGATTTCCTAGTTTTTGAAATACAAGTCTCTGCAAACATTTGTCAACCCCTTGTTAATTTTGAATTTTAATTTACTGGCATCTAAGTTTTTTCCCTCTTTAATCTTGCTGTTTAGTGCAGATTTTTGCCTTCCCCTCCTGAAGATATTGACTTCTTGCTGTTCCACATGTGCAAACTTCCAGCAGGAGATGCTAGTTAGTGATCTAGAACAGGAACCCTGGCTTTTTTTTTGATGTCCTCTTTGAAGCTTTTAGTCATATGCAGTAATATTTCTTCGCAGCTCAGTGTCACATTTTGTGTGTTAAACGTGATGGGATGTTTTAGTATGTTGAGGGTGCTATGTAAATGCAAGTTGTTAATGTTAATTATTCCTGTGGCATGCTATCCCACACACAAGATGCACAAAGGAGCAGGTTTTGATTCATTGGAGACTGTCCGGTAACGGAAACTGCATTTCTTCTGTGGTTCTAGTTCAGTGTTGGGAGAAAGCCTAAAATTATAACAACTGTTCTGTGGAATTTGTCAAGGATGAGCAACATGACTATGCTTTTTTAAAAATTAGACTTGCTACTGGAGTCCTTAACCTTGAAGCAGTCATTAATATTAACATCAAAATTCCATTCATTTTTTAAAAAATTAATTCATGGGATGCGGGTGACGCTGGTCAGGCCAGCATTTATTGCCCTTGAGAAGGTGGTGGTGAGCTGCCTTCTTGAACCGCTGCAGTCAATTTGGGGTAGGTATACCCACAGTGCTGTTAGGAAGGGAGTTCCAGGATTTTGACCCAGCGACTGAAGGAACAGCGATATAGTTCCAAGTCAGGATGGTGTGTGACTTGGAGGGGAACTTGCAGGTGGTGGTATTCCCATGCATTTGCTGCCCTTGTCTTTCTAGTTGGTGGAGGTCGCGGGTTTGGAAGGTGCTGTCTAAGGAGCCTTGGTGCATTGCTGCAGTGCATCTTGTAGATGGTACACACTGCTGCCACTGTACGTCAGTGGTGGAGGGAGTGAATGTTTGTAGATGGGTGCCAATCAAGCGGGCTGCTTTATCCTGGATGGTGTCGAGCTTCTTGAGTGTTGGAGCTGCACCCATCCAGGCAAGTGGAGAGTATTCCATCACACTCCTCACTTGTCTTGTAGATGGTGGACAGGCTTTGGGGAGTCAGGTGGTGAGTTACTTGCCTCTGACCTGCTCTTGTAGCCACGGTATTTATATGGCTACTCCAGTTCAGTTTCTGGTCAATGGTAGCCCCTAGGATGTTGATAGTGGGGGATTCAGCGATGGTAATGCTGTTGAATGTTAAGGGAAGATGGTTAGATTCTCTCTTGTTGGAGATGGTCATTGCCTGGCACTTGTGTGACGCGAATATTACTTGCCACTTATTAGCCCAAGCCCGGATATTGTCCAGGTCTTGCTGCATTTCTACACTGACTGCTTCAGTATCTGAGGAGTCACGAATGGTGCTGAACTTTGTGCAATCATCAGCGATCATCCCCACTTCCGACCTTCTGATCGAAGGAAGGTCATTGATGAAGCAGCTGAAGATGGTTGGGCCCAGGACACTACCCTGAGGAACTCCTGCAGTGATGTCCTGGAGCTCAGATGATTGACCTCCAACGACCACAACCATCTTCCTTTGTGCTATGTATGACTCCAGCCAGCAGCGGGTTTTCCCCCTGATTCCCATTGACCTCAGTTTTGCTAGGGCTCCTTGATGCCATACTTGGTCAAATGCTGCCTTGATGTCAAGGGCAGTCACTCTCACCTCACCTCGAGTTCAGCTCTTTTGTCCCTGTTTGAACCAAGGTTGTAATGAGGTCAGGAGCTGAGTGGCCATGGTGGAACCCAAACTGAGCATCACTGCGCAGGTTATTGCTAAGCAAGTGCTGCTTGATGGCACTGTTGGTGACACCTTCCATCACTTTACTGATGATTGAGAGTAGGCTGATGGGGTGGTAATTGGCTGGGTTGGACTTGTCCTGTACACAAAAAGCAGGACATACCTGGGCAATTATCCACATTGCAGCGTAGATGCCTGTGTGTAGCTGTACTGGAACAGCTTGGGTAGGGGCGTGGCAAGTTCTGGAGCACAGGTCTTCAGTACTATCGCCGGAATATTATCAGGGCCCATAGCTTTTGCAGTATCCAGTGCCTTCAGTCGTTTCTTGATATCACGTGGTGTGAATCGAATTGGCTGAAGTCTGGCTTCTGTGATGCTGGGGACTTCAGGAGGAGGCCGAGATGGATCATCAACTTGGCACTTCTGGCTGAAGATTGTTGCAAATGCTTCAGCCTTATCTTTCGCACTAATGTGCTGGTCTCCCCCATCGTTGAGGATGGGGATATATGTGGAGCCACCTCCTCCAGTTAGTTGTTTAATTGTCCACCACCATTCACAACTGGATGTGGCAGGACTGCAGAGCTTAGATCTGATCCGTTGGTTATGGGATCGCTTAGCTCTGTCTATCGCATGCTGCTTGTGCAGTTTGGCATACAGATAGTCTTGGGTTGTAGCTTCACCAGGTTGACACCTCATTTTGAGGTATGCCTGGTGCTGCTCCTGGCATGCCCTCCTGCACTCTTCATTGAATCAGGGTTGGTCTCCTGGCTTGATGGTAGTGGTAGAATGTGGGATATGCCGGGCCTTGAGGTTACAGATTGTGGTTGAGTACATTTCTGCTGCTGCTGATCGCCCACAGCGCCTCATGGATGCCCAGTTTTGCATTGCTAGATCTGTTCAAAATCTATCCCGTTTAGCACGGTGATAGTGCCACACAACACGATGGACGGTATCCTCAATGTGAAGGCGGGACTTCATCTCCACAAGGACTGTGCGGTGGTCACTCCTACCAATACAGTCATGGACAGAAGCATATGCGGCAGGCAGATTGGTGAGGACGAGGTCAAGTATGTTTTTCCCCTCGTGTTGGTTCCCCCACCACCTGCCGCAGACCCAGTCTAGCAGCTATGTCCTTTAGGGCTCGGTCAGTAGTGGTGCTACTGAGCCACTCTTGGTGATGGACATTGAAGTCCTCCACCCAGAGTACATTTTGTGCCCTTGCCACCCTCAGTGCTTCCTCCAAGTGGTGTTCAACATGGTGGAGTACTGAGTCATCAGCTGAGGGAGGGCAGTAGGTGGTCATCAGTAGGAGGTTACCTTGCCCATGTTTGACCTGATGCCATGAGACTTCATGGGGTCCGGAGTCGATGTTGAGGACTCCCAGGGCAGCTCCCTCCCTACTGTATACCACTGTGCCGCCACCTCTGGTGGGTCTGTCGTGCCGGTGGGATAGGACATACCCGGGGATGGTGATGGCAGTGTCTGGGACATTGTCTGTAAGGTATGATTCTGTGAGTATGACTGTCAGGCTGTTGCTTGACTAGTCTGTGGGACAGCTCTCCCAACTTTGGCACAAGCCCCCAGATGTTAGTAAGGAGGACTTTGCAGGGTCGATGGAGCTGGGTTTGCCGTTGTCGTTTCCGGTGCCTAGGTCGATGCCGAGTGGTCTGTCCGGTTTCATTCCTTTTTATTGACTTCGTAGCGGTTAGGTACAACTGAGTGGCTTGCTAGGCCATTTTAGAGGGCATGTAAGAGTTAACCACATTGCTGTGGGTCTGGAGTCACATGTAGGCCAGACCAGGTAAGGACAGCAGATTTCCTTCCCTGAAGGACATTAGTGAACCAGATGGGTTTGTACAACAATCGACAATGGTTTCACGGCTATCATTAGACTAGCTTTTAATTCCAAATTTATTAATTAAATTCAAATTCCACCTTCTGCTGTGGTGGGATTCGAACCCATGTCCCCAGAGAAATACTCTGGGTTACTTTTTCTTTCTTCTTTTGGGCCTCCTTATCTCGAGAGACAATGGATACGCGCCTGGAGGTGGTCAGTGGTTTGTGAAGCAGCGCCTGGAGTGGCTATAAAGGCCAATTCTGGAGTGACAGGCTCTTCCACAGGTGCTGCAGAGAAATTTGTTTGTCGGGACTGTTGCACAGTTGGCTCTCCCCTTGCGCCTCTGTCTTTTTTCCTGCCAACTACTAAGTCTCTTCGACTCGCCACAATTTAGCCCTGTCTTTCTGGCTGCCCGCCAGCTCTGGCGAATGCTGGCAACTGACTCCCACGACTTGTGATCACTAGTCCAGTGATACCACTACGCCACCGCCTACCCGTAAATAAAATAAGACCTATTATAACAGCTTAATCGTAACTCTTCTAATGCTTTCCCACCATCCCATAATAACTCAAGTCATTAATAGAGTTAAAATTATCATAAGCTTATGTTCATCTAAATCGATGTTGAAAATATTTCCTCACAGTCAGCATTTAGTGAGCGGAGATACTTATTGCTTTGTACAGTCCTGAGAAACTGTAGTATATGTATTAAAGAATACATGCAAGGATTTAGTGGGCAGCATGGACTAGTGTTCTAAGCAATTGTGACAAGATAAACAATAGTAAATTATTTATATAATAGTAAATATATTTATATAATTTACTCCAGGTTTTAGAAAGTATGTTTGCAGTCAGTCTGGGCGAATAATCAATTTTTTCCCCCTTTTTTCTTTCAGTACATCTTTGGGGAGTTCAGCCCTGATGAATTCAATCAATTCTTTGTAACATCGCGCAGCTCTGTTGAGGTAAGTGTGCTCATTATGAGAAAAATCTGGAATTTTTCTTTCTTTATTTATCGTACGCACTAATTCTCAGGTAATCATTTTGACTGCATGGTTTTATTATATGTCTAGCAGCTAATTAACATGAATTCTTTCAAAATTTTTGACCAAATAATGGTACCAGTGATTGCTGGAAGTTTGGAGTTTAGTGCTGTATGTAGATGGACTGGTTGAGGACTTTTTAGATGAATAGGATTTTGTACTTTTTAATTTGCTGTTTCCAACCACTTAAAAGTTGTTTTTGGTTGAAACTGGGCAAGACGTTTGGAATGACCTTTGGAGTCCTAAGTAATATGAAGATGATATAAATATATGCATATGATGAATTAAAACTTAAATACATATAATGTCAACTTTCCCCTCTTGCGTTTCTTTGGATTAAAGGCCTGACAAAGCTTCATGTGTCTCATGATGGTTCTGTAGTACTGTCTACATACTGTAACTGCCACATTTCAGCTGCGTTACTGTAATGCCATACCCTTTTTGTTTTAAAAAAATAAAAACTTAGATTTTTACATAATTCAGTTAGGGACCCTTCACATGACTTGATTCGCTATCTACCTCAGATTACGGTTAATATTTACAGTTAGCAAAAGCTTGAGTAATAAACTTTCAAATGACAAAACATATTCAAAGTGGCTTGTACTAACATTTTGGGATTGGCTATGGTAGAACTTGAGACATGCCCATTTAACTGTTGAAATAGAGTGGCACTCAGTTGTCTTTAACTCAAGTCAACTTCTGATTTAGAAAAGGTCATGAATATTTTTAATTGCCATGCCCCGAGAATTGTGGAGCCTTTTTTTTTAAAAAAAAAAGGTGAAAAGTGGGCTTTCGGTCAAAGCAAGTTCACCTCTTGGTGTAGCTTTTTTTCCCCAACACTGACAACTCTATACTTCGTACCAAAAATGTTCATGCAGCATGATTAATAAAGGAGCAAGATAAAGACAGCAGCATAAAGTTTGCTTATTTTTCCTAAGTGATTCATTGCATTTAAAAAGTAACTTATTCTGTCAAGATATGAGGAATTTTGATGATATATGCTGTTTGATGGAAATTAAAGGTATCTTAAGTTGCTTTACGCATTTCCTTCAACGTGGTTATTTTTTTAATGCAGTTTTCTTGTGTAGGATGGAAGCTGTTCACATAATGGTCTGGATTTTGCAGGGGTTTTGGTTAGCGTTCACTTTCATCACCCCTCTGAAACTTACTGCAACTTCATGATTTAGCCCATGGCAGGCCAATGAGGAAATCCTGCAGTTGTGGTCTGTCACTCTCAGCTCCACCACAGGCTTCACTGTGGATGCATATTCCCAGAGGCAGCAATCAGTGAAATCAGTTGATGTGGTGAGAAATTCCTCCTTTCCACTCTCATCATGGTTAGATATCCCATAAACAGTTGCAACTTGTTCATTTAAGTGTAACCGGGTTTTTAACAGCAATGGGTGAGTATTAACTATTCCGGAATAACAGATTGAGTCCAGAAAAAAGAGCTTTATATTTGTGGACATTCTTACATGTTTCCATTCTGATTAAATACTAGATTTTTTAAAGCATCTACTGTCAACCCATGCATATGTCCCATTCTTTAATTTGCTCTAGGTATTAGTTTGAAAGTAATTTGATTTTGGTACTTTTCATTTCCTGGTTGGCTATCTGAGACTTCTTTAATGTAATTGGCTGCTTGGATAACTTAAATGACGTTATTGTAGCTCCACACTGGCGACCCCTGTTAAAGAACATTAAGATCAATTGCACAGCGAGGGAATTAAAGTTCTTACTACAGAGATTACTAGATCTCTCAGCGAGGCATTCTTCGAGGTCAGCAGCGAACGCTGTTGCTTCACCACTGACTGCAGAATCCAGGCCAATAAATTACTTGTGGCAATTGAACATGTGTTTGATCCAAAAGTTCCTCTTTGAAGTGTAGCATGGTGAGTGAGTAAGCATCTTAAACTCAGTTTAACTTTCATTTCCACGAGTGGAAATAGGTAGAAAATTGCATTGTAACAATCTCAGCAATGTTCCACTAGAGACTACTGAAATGTTAGATAACCTGCTAGCAACGTGTTGGTGGTACCTTAGGTCCAGGATGTTTGGACACTGCATTGGATCAGTAAAATGTAGCAATGTGACGGTAGGTCTATGACTTTAAAATTCTGTTCCTCCTGGATTGATTTGGGCTGAATTAGTTTTAAGAATTTTAATTAAAAAAGCAAGGACATCAAGTTATAACTTAATCTTGTGCATTTCAGTAAGTTCTGGACTGGACCAGGTTGTCATTGTCATTAAATTGTGTTGATCATAACAAAAAAAAATGCTGAAGTATAATGAAGTATAATGCTCTTTCTAATTATGTATAAAGAATAATACTAAACTTCTGTTTTCTGTTTGGCACAGCTCCCCCCGTATAATGATAAAGTCTTGCAAGTCAGTCAATCAGCTGGTAAGTGTTTGGTTTGAGTGTATTTGCTAATATTCCATTTCGCATGATAATCTGGAAGGATCTAAGAACTAGGATAAAATTCAATGTCAAATTAACTTTTGAATTTCACTTCTCAAATGAATGTAGTTAAAATGCATAAAAGCGTGCAGAGAGCGGGGATGGGGGGAGCGCGGCCGAAGACCTTGGTGGTGGCGGGTGCGCTCTCCTCCTTCCCTCTACACTCTCCTTCCCCACCCCCACGCTCTCCTTCCCCCCCCACCCCCACACCCCCACGCTCTCCTTCTCTTCAGACCCCACACCCCCACGCTCTCCTTCCCTTTCTCCCCACGCTCTCCTTCCCTTTCCCCCCACGCTCTCCTTCCCTTTCCCCCCACGGTTTTAAAATAAAAATCTTTGTACATTGTACCAATTGGTTTTTTGGAGCAAGAGGAAGGCTAGTTTAAAATTTAATGTGTAGCAGTTCTTAGGGCATGAACATTATGGCTAATTTTTTTTTTCATTTAACTAGGAGACGGAAATGATTCAGACGCTGAAGAAAATGAGTCTGAACCACCTGGATTGCAGGGCAGTGTTTACAAAGTCTCCAGTACGCTGAATCCACAGGCCCCAGAATTTATATTGGGATACCAACCTGTACAGAAATCCTTAGACAATTTGTCGGAAGAAGCTGCCTATAGCTCCATTGACTGCCAGTTTGGAGAGGATAATATTTCTCTGGACAGCGGCAATTGCCCAGGGAATGATGATCTCGTCTACCGAGGACAAGGCCCGAGGGAAAGGAGGAACAAGAAGAAAAGACCTCCTGGTTATTATCGCTATCAGGAAGGTGCGAGTGATGCTGGTGGTCCCCCTGAAACTTTGGGCCTTGTTAATGGACATGTGTTAAACTCAGGGCTAAATGCTATAAGCCCAGAAGAGGTTGAATTACTTGGCCAGAAGGAGATTCCTGAATCTCATGGAGCTATTTCTTCAAAAGCTAATCAGAGGACTTGTGATAGCCCTGAGAATGATGCGGACTTCATTAGTGGAGCCTTCTGTAATGATACAGTCTCTAGTGCACTAGATGAGGCCAGGACTGCTGAGCAGCCTGGATTTGAGCTTGAGGCTAACACTGTGGCTAATAATGAGGTTAATTCCACTCAACAGCCTGATCTCTCTCAGACTGGAAGGAGTAGCCCAGTAAGGACAGCTATTGCACAGTCATATGCAGGCACAGATATTACTGTGGATGTTAAAAATGACAGTGGACAAACACTGGAATCCTCTGGTGATAGTGCTGTAACACTTCCTAATACTTCTGATGGGGAAGGATTACATACGGAGACCGCAGAACGTGAGCAGGATAAACCAGAGGATGTATATGTAGTTGAGCCAGAGCAGACTGCCTTAGCTCCCTCTGTGGCTTCTACTCCTTTGCCTGCCAAATCATGGGCTAGTCTCTTCCACAATTCAAAGCCCTCTTCAGGACCTGTGGCCTATGTTGAGGCAAAATTCACACCAACCAATGCTTCGGTTCAATTCCCTGAAAAGCCACCAGAAATAAGAATGGATGTGCCTGTTCCAGTGTCTGAGGATTCTGCAGCCCAACAGATAGCAGGTAATTTTTTAAAATATCCAGAATAAAGGCACTTAAAACCATCAGTTCTCTTTTGCTATATATCTTGAATGGTACCAAATTAAATATTTGGTCATTTGTTAATAGGGTAGTTCTCAGTGAAGAAATCTGAGATTCGTTAAAGCCAACATTCCAGTACTCAAAAAAAAAAAAGCCTGAGATATGTTTGTTGAGCCATGCATGTCTAAGTAGCTACTTTTTGATTTGTATGTGTTGCTCTGCAACCAGTTGCTGTAATGTACAAGACAGCAGCTTGAACTTCAAAAGGAGGGTAATCTGAATGCCCCTTGCCTTGTGCATGACTAAGGTTGGCAACCGAACAGGAAATCAGACCCATGTTTTCATACCTGAAGTTTGGTCAAGTTGTATGGACTGTAAATGGTACTTCACTGTACATCTATGCGTGATGCATAGAAACCAATGTATTTTATCACAAAAATTTATGAGCTGGATTGTTAGTACTGCATTCATTTGGACCTGCAGCAATGAGCTTTGATGGCTCGTATTTATTAGGGCAAAGTAAGTTTTGTTTCCTTAGCAGTGACCACAACTGATACAGCCAGTGCATCTCAGTTGATGATTTTACACTCTTTGAAATATGTAGAAGATTCCAATACAAAAACACTTTTGCTTGCGATTATGCATAGTATTCTAAATCTGAGACTGAAAAAAATTGAAGCGTGATCTTCAATCACGAGCAGTGTCTGCTAACCACAGTCCCATTTTGTGCTCTGTGCAAATTGTTAAACAAGCATCAAAAAATTTTAGGGCTTGAACGCATCTGGCTAGTGTTATTGTTCCAGATAGCTTAATGAGGGTCTGTACAGATAACATGGCGACAATCATGTATATAACTGAGAGGAATGAAATGAAGTTGCATCTACTTTCCTTGAACATTATTCATTGTTATGGATTGGTGCTTTTTGAAACTAGCTAGCATCTGTTCACTACATTCAGCAGCTAGGCAAGGTGGCAGTGGATGCAGTCAGCAGGGCCAAGATGAAGTATCAGGGATGGACTGTAGGTCCTGTATTGGCTCATTTAATTACCTAGACATGTGGCTATCTGGATACGGCAGCCTTACAGAATAAATAGTTGTTGATACTCTTGCAAAGATTGGGACCACTGGGCAGTAGCCTATGATGGCCTTTTGATTTCATGGAAAAAAACGTTTGTCTTCTTTTCATTACTCTATAGAGAATAGGATGAGGAGTTACAGAAGGCATTAAGATCTTTTGAAGACTTTCCCATTTGCTTTTTAACAATTTTTTTTGCCACAAAAGCAGTAACTTGTGCTAGGTTATAGTTCTGTGGGCACTAGATGTCCTCTGCTACTTTCCATTAGTAACAATTCATGTTTGTGTCTGGATTATGAAATAGAGATTGCAGATCTAAGGTATACTATTTTAATTCCATATAACTCTTTGTAGTAAAATCTGTATTAACTGCAATTATTAATGCAAAGATATATTAAGAACATTGAATCAGTAATTCATGTGCGTGTGTACAGTTGTATTCAGTTTATTTCAAATTAAGTATGTTGGTTTTTCTTGAATAGAATTGCAGCTGTGTGTCATGCTAAGGAGACATTTGAGCTAATTGCTCATGGTTCAGAAGTAATAGCTCCTTTATAAGCCATAGAGCCTTATTTAGTTTCTGCTCAACTGACCCACTTACACATGGCCTGTTTAAAAAAAAAGCTTTTTTTCCCTGTGTAAATCTATCTGCATTAGCTGTCAGCTAATAGCTGGAAATCTCTGAACAGTATCCACTTTGTCAATTTTTAAATTCTGTATCCATCTATTTTTTCAGAAATTAGCTGGTGTGTATTTATTAAGTATAAGTTCCACATTTATATTTGTAATTTTCTTGAACCTACAAACATTTAAATAAATTAAACAGCCCTATCTTACTGTTACCACAAGATGGTGCTAGAAACCCACAATTAGTCCTTAATGCCAGTGATTTTGTTTGACATTGTTTCCTTACCTCCCTGACTGGTAACAAGTTTCTTTCATTCCTTTACTGTTACGCATCCTGTTCTTCTTGTTAGTCACTGGCTTTTATTTTCAATCAAATCATGTTTGATTTACCTTCTCCCACAATTTTTTTCTAACCTGTAACCAGTACTATTTCACTGGCATTATGTTTATGTTCTAGTGATATTAAATCCAATTTCCAAGTTATCCAGCTGTTTCTCATTAACTTTGGTTATATGTTGAAAGGACTAAGTAACAGGGCATTCTTCCATCATCTTTGGAAACTTGCCCATGGTGTTACATTGTTACCAAGTTTAGTTGGAAGTAGTTCAGGGAAGATTTACTGGACTAATACCTGGAATGGGTGGTTGTCTTATGAGGAAAGGTTGGACAGGCTAGGCTTGTATCTGCTGGAATTTAGAAGAGCAAGAGGCGACTTGATTGAAACATCAGATTCTGAGGGGTCTTGACAGGGTGGATCTGGAAAGGATGTTCCCCTTGTGGGAGGATCTAGAACTAGGGGGTCACTGTTTAAAAATAAGAGGCCGCCCATTTAAGACAGAGATGCGGATACATTTTTTTCTCAGGGTCATGAGTCATTGGAACACTCATTGGGAGCAATGTCTTTGAATACTTTTAAGGTAGATAGATTCTTGATAAGCCAGGGGGTGAAAGGTTATTGGGGGCAGGCAGGAATATGGAGTTGAGGTTACAGTCAGATCAGCCATGATCTTATTGAATGATGGAGCAGGCTCGAGGGGCCGAGTGGCCTACTCTTCTAATACATTTGTTCATATGTAGTTTAATTGTTGCTCACTTCCAAGAAAGATACTTAAGTCTTTTCCACTCCATTCGTTCCAACTCTTTGCGGTACATAAATTCATTTAACTTCAATTATATACTCAATTGCCATCTTCAAAACAAATATTATTTTTGTGTTCTTTTACCTTGCCAAATTGCATGTGTTCCTGCTGAAGAAAATAGAGTAGCAGCTTAAAACATTAAATAATGTTGCCTTAGAATCAGCATAACAGGACAGATTCCAGGAAACGTGGAACACTTGCTTGTTATGGTTGCATCAATTCAGTCAAAAAATGACTGTTAAGTGAAGTACCTGAAAAGTGTTATTTTCCAAGGCTTCACCTGTTGCTCACTGACTTTCTGCCGCTAACCATGCCCTCGCTATAGTATGTGATCACAGATATGCTATTCCTTTAATAGTGGTATATTAATGTGTTTTACATATATTGCTGGGAGTAGGATTGAGGAAAGCTGAGGTTCTGGTGTTTATCCTTCCTTTGTGTAAATGG